>NC_134494.1:48306069-48606069 GCF_040206685.1 Ascaphus truei
ATTACTAGAGACACTTACAGGTGTAGTTACCAGGTTTCAAAATGTACCTCCAAGGAAAACAAAATGGCTGCCAAATCCCGAGTCAATAAGAAGCCACAACCTCATCGGTTGGGATTTCCTAGTGGACGGTGATTTGCATCCCCTTTATATATAAAAAATAAAAAATAAATAAGAGACAGGAATAAGGGTAACTTTACTTGTAAGCATCTTGGGAACCGAGTGCAATGATTACTGCAGTTTTCTGAAACTGAAAATACAGTACTAGAACAGAAAATATGTATTTTCATATTCGGGTAGAAAAAGCAAGTTAATTCGACAGAAACAGAGAGGATTCTAAAAATCAGTCGTTTGTGAACATTTTCCCTTTGGTGACAGAGTAAAACTTAATGTAAAAATAACAATGGGCCTGCTCAAGGGGAATTCGAGCAGTGAGGACAATATTGTTTAGGAAATTGCGGCTTGTTTAGAATTCAAAAGGAAACTGTGCCGGATAAACACATATTTCTCCCACACAGACCAACGCGTGAGCTATTAAATATACCATAACTAATGCTGAGGTGCATTGTTGTGTTATACATTGCACTTGGGGGTAAATTCTATGTACTCCTAAGTGGCCATTTGGGACAGTTTCAGACTGAAAATTCCCAAATCACTTCAAATGGGGAATTTAAGAAGAAGGCCAGAGGGTAGAAGGATTGATTTTCAGCTAAAACGGAAATGTGTCTCTCCCTTTGAAATAGCGAGTTTGCCACGACTGATATACACATATATTTGCTACGCAGTGCTATTCCAGAAGACACCTTATTGCTCCATTCAAGCGAGTGAGCTCTAAAGCGTCTTATGGCATAGCACCGCTTAGTAAATATGGGCGACACTGTGCAGTGTTTCTCCAGACCCCAAGACAAGAGCCGAAGTAGAGGAAACATCTAGCAATAGAAAAGCTCGTTTATATCAAACAACAAGGTAAGGCTACCAGGTTTGTGAAAGGCTCAACATCAACAGGTCTTCAAGAGTAGAGTGCTGCTCTAAACGCAATATGCGAGAGAGATATGAGATGGAGAGGTGATGGAGAGGTGATGGAGAGGTGATGGAGAGGTGATGGAGAGGTGATGGAATGGAGAGAGAATATAGTATGATGATTTTAAGCATTTTGATTTTGCCTCAAAGGGTTAATAATGTTGACCAACCTATCGTGTTTGCAGTGAAATATCCCCAAACTTTAAGCGAAACACGGCGTGCACCCTAATTAGTGTCTCAGCCTTAAGTGGTGCCAGTGATATAAGAATTTAATTAGCATACTAAATGAAATTAGCAATGCACATTGCCTTTACTTCTCTGAGTTCCGACTCAGCCGTGGCTTCTCTTTGCGACTCAAAGGGCAAATTTCGTCTCGTCCACAACCTCATGCGGAAGCTTCTTACGTCTCTACAGACCAGTGCAAATCTGGGCCAGCGGTGGTCTATTAGGACATTTGGTAGCTAATGTGAATCTTGCAAGTACTGGAAATTGAAACTAAACTATTGGGATTATAAAATAGATATGACTGAAATGTTACAACGGGTGGCCGGGCAGAAAATAAAGAAACCATGCAAAAAAACAACAAAAAAAAAAAAAACTAAACGTAATCCCAGTATGGCCCACAATGCATAAAAACCCTGACTACAAAATAACCCCACGTCATTTACTAAATAACTTACATAGTTCGTAGCCCACCAGGATTTCAACTTCAAGTACCATTGAAGTCTTGGTCCTAGGTTAATGGCAAAATCTTTGGCAAGACCTTCCATCCTCATAAACTGCTGCTCTTCCATCAGTGGCTGGACGGATTCCAAGTACTGAAGCGTGGAAAGAAGATGGTGTTAGTTGGTGCAATTAAAAAAATTCGGCAAAACAGGACAGAATTACTGCCACCATAACCTAGGCCAGTCATCCCCCCCCTGCACCTGACGAAGGGGTCCGTTTCCCCGAAACATCATAGAAGATATGGTCGGTCTCACAAATCGGTCTGTATTATTGTCTTTTGTATTGTTTTGATATAATTGTAGATTCAGGTCTCAAAACGGATTTAGAAATGCTACTATTTCAAGTGACCAGCGTCACTTTTTGAGCGTTCGTATTTCTATGTCATCCACACCTCAAATTCTTTGCAGAAAACCAATAATGAAAATATTTGACATGCAAAATAAAACATATATAAAAGAAGAAAAAAAAAAAAAAAAAAAACATTTGATTCATAGCCGTATAGCGATTACATGTCGTTTGTTTAGCAGTGTGCCAGAAGCAAGATGAGTAAAAGATGAGCAAGAAATAAACGTTTCTAAGATGTTTATAAAATCGGTTTATCCCTCATTAAACCTTAACAAGTTTAACAATGGTGGAAACATCACTTCCTGCGTGTGTAGACAGATGTTCTCAGACTGATCATGTGCACCTGTATATTAAGGAGATCATGTTATGTTACTGGTAATCCCTTAGGATCCCAATTACAGTCATTTTCTCTGTCTGATACAGCTTTGTACAAATAAAGTGATTAATAAAAAGGGTTTAATCTGGGCAGCACGCAGCTACTCTGCTGTACCAAATGGATAAGGGAACAGTTAACGTGAATAACTTTTTTTTTATAATGTACAGCAAATATAGCATATAATGCTTCCACTGCAGTCAGGGATTCTGGGTAATGACATGCATTTTTGCTTCATATCAATTTTAACATTGATCCCTATAAGCTTAGGCAGCAGGCATAAGTGTCATGTCATAAGTATTAAGATATAAGTATTAAGGTATAAGTAATGCCTGGGGTTCTGCAAAGTCTCAATCTATTTTGTAAACCATTCCTACAACTTTTGAAACCTTCAATACATTACCGCTGAACTCATCGAGCCCAATAGCTCCGTAATTGTACTAGAAACGTAGGGTGGGCTATTCCTTAAACGCGTTCGTGTTAACCAGGGGACCTATGGCCCAGAAACTTCCATTGACTTGAATGTGATTTTCCGTGCGACGTTGCCCTGATCTGCACTATCGCAGCTCAATAAATAACCCATACCAAGGTTTCCTCTGACTCCGCAAAAGGATTCTGCAGAAAGGGAGCTCACTGGGTTCTCATTGCAGATTGTCTTTACAACCTAATGTTTAACCAACACGGCTCTGGGACTGCACCTGTAGGTCGTCTACATTTGTGATCGCCTTAATATACAGGTGTACAAGGTTTTGCGTATTAAAGAACGTGCGCACACAAGCTTGGTTAGGACGGCCTGTGCATTCTTATTCAACAACCCCGTCTCGTGGAAAGAAATTGTTCTAATAACCATGCAGAAATCTTAGTATCACACCCACTGAATAAAATAAATGAAAGAGTGTGAGTGTGTGTGTGTGAGTGTGTGAGTGTGTGAGTGTGTGTGTGTACGTGCGCACACACGTAACCTTGTGAGTGCTGGCAACAAAGACAGCATTATTGTGCAGTACATGTTTTGCTTGCAATGTTGTCAAGCGCTTCAAATGCAACAGCCACCCCTGTGGTGGATTCTTATGGTGGTAGGCAAATAACAGTGAAAATAAGGAAGACCCCTCATCGCCCATTCACTTGAACAGGCTGTCTCTACCAAGCCGGAAGGTGTCATGAATGAGCGCCGCTTGTCAATATGGCCCAAAGGGACAGGCTCGAGATTACACCGAGTGATGGTGGCGGCGGCTCTGGTGGGTGTCAAACCCATAACCTTGTGTACTCAATGCCAACACCAACTGCTACCCCACGTCAGGTTTCCAATAGGCCCACGCATGGCTGAAGCATGTAGCTTGTTAGATGCATTATAGATCAATAATAGTATATACAAGATCTTCAAAAACGTACCTTAACTCGACTTTTTCCTATAAAGAGCACAGAATGAACATATTTCCAACAGAGAATACCTTTTTTTCCATAAAATTATGAAATGCATTTATTCATAGGTTTAGCAAACCCTCTTTAGTTATAGGTCTGGGAAGCACTTTGGTACAAGACCTAGTTCTGCGTAATACTGAGAAAAGCAAATGTGAATCTACCAAAAAAACTACAGGGTAATGGAATCGGAAACATTAATTTTTGGACCTTTATATTTGTAAGTAGGGCAAATGTAACAAGGGGACGTTATACATTAAAAGGTTAAAATCATGCAATATCATACAGGTGTTTATTTTAAATAAACCAGGTCAGTAATATTAGATAATACATACTAAAATATATATATATTTTTCGAATGAATGCCATTTGTTATGAGTTTTAATATACTGAGCATCCTTTGATTTCTATAGCAGGTTTTAACACACCTCCCCAGCAGTGCAAGATCTTTGCAACACTTTCCGGTTTGTCATAATTTGTTGCCAATATTCCCAGCAGTTTGAGCTACAAACTGGAACAAAAAGGATAATGTTACCCAAGAATACATTGTAGCTGCTGAGTTACACTGATTGAAGGATTGATTAAAACGAAAAGGGTGGCCATTTATTGGACTCTGCAAGCAGGATCGTTGCAGATCGATCATGGGAGAACATATCAATCGGCAGCTTAGGTAATTAGTTAGAACTTGCTGTGTATCTGTGTGCAATTAATTTTCAATAAAGATAATCACAGGCTGCATATATTGGGGGGGGGGGAGAGATATATATATATATAGATATCTATATCTATATCTAGAAATATATCTATATCTAGAAATATATCTATATATATATATCTATATCTAGAAATATATATATATATATATATATATATATATCTATATCTAGAAATATATATATATATATATATATATATATATATATATATATATCTATATCTAGAAATATATATATATATATATATCTATATATCTATCTATATATCTATCTATATCTATCTATATATCTAGAAATATATCTATATATCTATCTATATATCTAGAAATATATCTATATATCTATCTATATCTAGAAATATATCTATATATCTATCTATATCTAGAAATATATCTACAAATATATCTATATATCTATATATCTAGAAATAAAGAGAGAGAGAGGTAGAGAGAGGTAGAGAGAGGTAGAGAGAGGTAGAGAGAGGTAGAGAGAGGTAGAGAGAGGTAGAGAGAGGTAGAGAGAGGTAGAGAGAGGTAGAGAGAGGTAGAGAGAGGTAGAGAGAGGTAGAGAGAGGTAGAGAGAGGTAGAGAGAGGTAGAGAGATAGAGGTAGAGAGATAGAGGTAGATAGAGGTAGAGAGGTAGAGAGAGATAGAGGTAGAGAGGTAGAGAGAGATAGAGGTAGAGAGGTAGAGAGAGATAGAGGTAGAGAGGTAGAGAGAGATAGAGGTAGAGAGGTAGAGAGAGATAGAGGTAGAGCGGTAGAGAGAGATAGAGGTAGAGCGGTAGAGAGAGATAGAGGTAGAGAGGTAGAGAGAGATAGAGGTAGAGAGGTAGAGAGGTAGAGAGAGATAGAGGTAGAGAGGTAGAGAGAGATAGAGGTAGAGAGGTAGAGAGAGATAGAGGTAGAGAGGTAGAGAGAGATAGAGGTAGAGAGGGATAGAGGTAGAGAGAGATAGAGGTAGAGAGAGATAGAGGTAGAGAGAGAGAGATATAGAGGTAGAGAGAGATAGAGGTAGAGAGAGATAGAGGTAGAGAGAGATAGAGGTAGAGAGATAGAGGTAGAGAGATAGAGGTAGAGAGATAGAGGTAGAGAGATAGAGGTAGAGAGATAGAGGTAGAGAGATAGATAGATTTATATTTGGATTGTCTCTTTAAATTGGGCCCTGCTTTTTGCATACACTCCTCATTGAAAGACAATGCATTACAGAAGGCAATGACCCTAGCACTTCATCAGAAACAGACGCTTAGAAGACCAGCCGTGTGTGTCATGGTTCTCTAAGACGTTAACTGTAATTTATCAGACTTCATATTCTTTCCTACCCACAGGAGCTTGCATGTTAATGAGGAGGCGCGGATCTAGAGCAGTAGCCTACATAAAAAGGAGATGATATTTCCCGCGGGGGACAATGTTTTGTTCACCTCTTTGATATATGGAATACAAACATAAAATGTATTTTATTTAATTACATTTCTAACCCATTGGCTGTCAGAGGGGCCAGTAACAAAAAGGTGTAAAATAGCAAAAAAGGGGTTAGGGATCCATTCTTCACCTTAGATTTTGCATCGTGTTGGTTCAGCATATGGTATACGCAAGTGCTAAATACCCAATTCTCTCTGTGGTTGATGTTTCGACAAGAACTCTACACAGTCAGGGTGAACATGGAACTTACCCTTGTGACGGTGTCCTGAACGGCCGGCACTGGGAGGCGGGGAAGACAGGTCTGGAAACTGTACAGCATGGGCTTACGTCCAGAGAACAGCTTCACCATCCCCTGGGAAACCAAAGTGATGAAATCAGGAAACCAAACAGTCAAATGATGTTCATGTAATGCAGGAGGTGGCCAACTCCAGTCCTCAAGGACCACCAACAAGTCCTCAGGATATCCCTGCTTCAGCACAGGTGGCTCAATCAATGGCTGAGTCAATGACTGAGCCACCTGTGCTGAAGCAGGGATATCCTGAAAACCTGACCTTGTGGTGGCCCTTGAGGACTGGAGTTGGCCAGTTGATGTAATTAATGTTTTGTTACTTTTTTGATCGGTTCAGTACCACGCAGATCTGCAACTCAAAATCTCTGGGACTAAGTCTGAATTATAATTATAATTCCCACTAATGCTACGTTCCCCAGCCCAGGGGACCGATCCAGCCTAATGAGGACCAGGACATTTACCAAGAGGCTCAAAGGGACAGGAACGATATACTGCAAACACTGCAAATACAGAAAGTGACCATGTAAAGGCAAGACATCGAGTGACAAATAGAAAGCATAGCCGTTTTTCAGCACCAATAGGCCATTTTGTTTTGTATACTAAATAAAGCATAAGGACGGGACCAAAAGCAAAACAATGCTTTTGGGGGCCCAGTTTAAAAACATTGTGAACCACTTCACGAATGTGTGTACTCCAACACCGTCCTGAGATGAGCAACGGTGAGAATACACCAGTGTCCACTTTCAGTTGCCTTAGCATCACTGGACAGTGGTTATGGGAGGAGATGGGTGGAGTGATAGGACTATACATCTATGTATAATTTTTCAATGTATTGTTATTCTCCGTCCTAATAAGGTTATTTACTCTGCCAAACCTGGGGCGGTATAAACATTTGCTTATTCTAGCAGCTACTCTCACAACCATATTTGAACCACTTTTAAAACGTTAAATATTTTCTGATGCCATTGGCCGCCAAATTGATGTGTAAGGGTCACCTTGAGCCCCTGATGTACGACCACAGAGAATAACGGCGGCTTGTGAGTTTTATGAATCAAACGTTTTTGCACCGAAATGTTTTACACTTTGAAGGCAAATCAGACGGATCCCTGAAGGAAAGGGTCAATACTTCGATGGATCTGACATTTCTCCGTATCTATAGAAACTGCATTTACAGCCACTTTCTTTTTTTACCGGAGGTTATTTCAAAACATTAACAGACCACTGGAGAGCACCGTGCGGCTTTCCCGGAAAGTGACGGTCTACTAACCATCCAGATCTTCGTTGAGGTTGAGAGTTTGCCGTGCTCAGCAAACATCCATCCGTGGTAGGAGAGGAGGATCTTCAGAGAGTACCGCATTGTTGCAATAAGGGCCACCCACAAGCCGGTGCCAAAAAGCACCCCGCTGACAATGTTCTGCGTCTGTCTGGTCATACATCCCCTTTAATAGAGAAAGCATAGTGAGGTCTTTGAAGCAGCACTGCATGTTTCATGTTTCATCAATGTTTCATCAACCATTTGAAATTGCGTTACAGCTCTTCTCTGATGAGAATAAACTACAGCCTTTTAAATGTACCTTCAAAGGCATTCTTTGGGTGATCTGTGGAATATCAGGGGGGCAGGAGGGGTGAGGGGCGGTGGCCAAGATGACAGTCCAAGTGTGTGTAAGTTTACTGAACGTGAAATATCCTGGTTCGGACTTCGAATCGCAAGAATAATGTATAGATATTTGTAACAGTTGCGATTACCAGAATCAAATAATGCCGGGCTGTTCATGATTAGGGGGTGCAAAGGGCAGATATCTGTTCTCATGCAAACGTAGAAGTTAAGGTGTCATGTTTCATATCCAGGCACATATTACGTACACAGATGCAATAGTAAAAGATGGCGTTTGTCCAAGTATTATAGAAACAAAGTTATGTAGTCTTTTCTGTATTGAGGCAAAGTTTAAAAAAAATTCACCAGAAAGGATTTTTTTTCTTCCTTACAAATTGTTAAAATGTCATCCAGAGAGATTGATGAAAATGGTGGGTTGAGAATACACCCAGAAGTTGGGTTTTCAGTGTGTTTCAATGAACAAGATTTTTAGAATATAAACCCTGCATCTGTGATCATTAATTTTAGATTTCTACTAAGGGAGTGTCCATGCCGGGACACATAGAATCTCCATTTCCACTCAAGATCCGTTGGGAAAAGATCTGATCAATGTTATGCATAAATCAAACAGATCCTAACTTATTTTAAGAAACTGTTTGTGATGAATGTGGATAACTGGCACAAACCTTTGTTATTTACATCAATTAACTATGGAATAATGAATCATTTGAATATAACACAATTGTGAATATTATTAGTGGTCACAAATAACAAATATAGAAATTTTGATGCATATGAAAAGGTCATTCAAATACTGCATACACAATAACAATCACAAGACATGTACTACATTAATACTGTAACCATAAAACAATATACACCCCGAACACTCCCCATATAATTATCTTGACACGTCATCCCCTATATAAGGATCTCTAGGATGCATGGGTAATCACTCTTTGAAAAAGTCCATCATTGGACGAAACGCGTCAGAGTGTACTGCTGCTGATGTTCACTGTTAGTCATCAATAAAGTTTTTTTACTTTTTTCAATGCGTTGGCTGTTTGAGTTGCTGTGACCGCGGTTTACCATTTAGTCAGCTAGTTAGCCGTGTGTATTAACCCTTGTCACATACACAAGTCATATATTGTCGTTCATGACAAATGTGACGGATTGAGAGGAGATATTATTCTTCATTGGAGGGATCTTGTGAGGTGAGGATTGGATCAGCTGGATAGCGGTGCATACTGTATTAACCCCGGTAACATACCGACGCAGCACTATGGTCTGTCGCTTGGCTGCGAGAATGGGCAGGTTAACCGTAACGGGGCCTATAACTCGGGAAGCAAGGGGGCCCTGGACCTGAAATTTATGCGATTCAGCTCCGGAGACCCCCTGCTTCAATACTGTGTTACTCAAATAAAAGAAGTCCCGCGATCGCCTGTTAGAAGTGTGCAGGGAGAGCGGCTGATTCAGTATCGCTCTTACTGCGCGTCTCTTACAGACAGGTGCATTATTTATTTATAAAATATTTTACCAGGAAGTAATACATTGAGAGTTACCTCTCGTTCTCAAGTCTGTCCTGGGACATGCATGTCCAGGTGCATCCCGGTAGGACTCACACAGCGCGAGTCCCACTCAGACGCAGGGACCCCCGCGGTGTTAATCCGATGCGTCATTAGATCTCCTTCCTAGCGCTGCATCGGTATACGAGTCACGTGCTTACAGTTGTGCCGTACGTGACAGGTACTTCAACCCGTAGCTGTAAACAAACCTAAATAGTTTGTTATACCCGTTTCAGTCACACTTCCTGCAAAAGCGGTTACATGCACTTTTACACCAATAAAATAAACGTGCTGTGTCAGTGTAACAACTGAAAAGGGAATTCAATAAGTTCACTTTGTAATTTACCGTCCTCAGGATGTTTACATCAGTTACTCAATTCTCATTAACATTTTAATTACAAATAGAAAAAGATTGAAATATTTAAAAAGCAGTGGGAGGGAAAGATCTAACATGACCGCTGGACAGAATATGGCAAGCGAAGGTCAGCCAAGCTCAAGCAGCCAATAGAAAGCTATGACATCGAGGACGTTGTCATTTCCTATTGGCGACCCAGTGGCGATATTTGTCGTTTTATGTGTGTTTCACACTACCACCAAAAGATGCAAATATCTAGAGAACCGGGGTATCCCCTGAGGTCGGGGGACCATGGATTAGTATAGGTACACACTGTATGTAATTATTACAATGTATTACAGAATGAAGGATAATACTTTATTAGTTCATCCCATGCTATTACAGCTCATGGTTTGGTAGCTAGCGAAGACAACAGAACATCTGTATCAAACAACGAAAGTCCAACATTTCACAAACATATATGATCATGCCAAGAGTCCAGCGCATAAAAGTGGATTTAACTTACGTGGTGTTCAGAGCCTGGTTCATTTTGTCCATTAATCCCAATGATGGGTCCACTTTGGCATACATTGATGCTGATGTCACCCCAACAACCACAATAAACCAGCTGGATGGGCTTGAAGGAAAGACGCCCGTCAGGATTCCATTCTGTAGGAGAACACAAACTAGATTTTAAACATTTCGACAGGAATCTCACATAGGATAACAAACACAAAGTACATTAATGTAAATTAACTTGTGCGTAAAAGGTACTTTGCATTATCGGTGTTTTGTTTAAGTAAAATTTTGCTTAAGCGGAGAAGCAGAAAATATTACCCTTAACTGAGCGATCTTTAAAGGGATATGGAAAAATTCACTGTAGTGGCCCAGATATTGGCTATTTCATGTAAGTAAAGACAAGAGGGAAGATCAACCAGGTTTTGGAATGCGTCAAAGATTAATGCACATTTATTAATAAAGCATAACTTAACGGGGCGGAAGCTCAGCGTGATGTATAACATCACTACACACACTAGAGATGAATGAATTTTTTGCCCAAGTTCGTAAACCTAACATTTTTGTCGAGCATCGATAAAATTTCACATGGAGTTCACTGGCTGAAAATCTCCACCACCTGAAATATGGTTATGCTGGAGAGTTAAAGAGAAAGGGAGAGGGATAGACCTATTTAGTATAAAGTACCCATTGACTTGAATACCTCCCAAAAACACTCAGCTGTACTACACGTAGAGAGATACCAACCAGCACACCTGATATCTAGGAAATAGTCCTTTTTGATATTTCTATGACATTCTCCCGCCCCAGTTACTAATACACAGGATATCTTTACACGCCTAATTTACTGTAGGACAGACATAGGTTTAAAAAAAAAAAAAAAAAACCCTGCTCAGTAAATAGACAAATGTACAGGGGAAAAACAAGACAATGTTAATACAGTTAGGAAATGTATGATACGTCATATAGAAACACTTTTGGAAAACTAATGTGGCATCGCAATAAATGTGCATAGAAACATCACTCAAAAGATTGTTGAATAAATAAGGTGAAGAATATTATCTATATGCATCATTTATATTTTCTAATATTAATGCAGAGTATCTTCGCCTTTAGATAATGCAGAGACTTTCAGTACAAACCATATTAGCTCTGGAGAAGTGTAGATAGGTCACGGGTTGTCATGCCCATTAGTGTACCAACGACAATTGATAGATTACTGTACTGTTATATGCCAATTGCATTTCTTCTTTATAAAATAGCATCTATAATAGCAATGAATTGGCCACAGACACTGTACCTTGAATCTAATGAACTTCTTTTTCCAGGAGTGGAGTCCAGAGAGATAGATTTGCTTGAGGGCTTCATGGCTGAGTCTTAGGTCAATACCATCTGGAGTTACTGTAAACTGGAACCCTACAGCTTGGTGAGCTTCTGCCATCTTTGTTCACCCTTGAAGATAGAAAAAACGCAGTTGAAGGGGTTGTTTCAGCTGAAAGCAATGGAGGAGGAGATATTTGATGGAATTAGGAAAATACCATGCCTGCAAGAAGAGTACGTGACGGGGGGTATAATTATCCCTAATTTCAAAATCTCTTCATTCCTGCTAACCTTTCACATGAATCAGATACTTAAGCGGCAATTTCAACCCAAGCTGAGGTTCACTCATTTTAACAATTTGTACAGGTAAATCCTTTGGAAGGAAGGAGATTAAGGCCGCAGTTAAATTTGGCAAGTAAGGCTTCGTTTATAGTGCAGGCGCGTGCGACGGAGCGCATGGTGTCACACGCGCCCGTTACCCGAGCGATCCGTGCACTGTGATGGGGAGGCGTGGCCGTGACATCACCAGGCTGATTCGCCCTCATTGGCTGACCCGCTCACGCAACGCAGGAAAAAAAACTAAAATAGGTTTGTCTCTTTAAAATTCTGCCGTGCGTGCAGTCGCACGGACTATGGCCGGCCCGATAGAGCTGCTGTATTTTGTTCGAGCCGCACGCAATATAATCGCGGTCTTCTAATGGAAAAGAAATACATGAAGTCTCAGCCCAACAACAACTCCCAACGCATTTTAAGAAAGGATCACGTAAAATGATGAACAACTTATTATGTTTTTGTCTTCTATAACGCCGACAGTGTATGCAGTGCTGTACATAGAATGGCACAGGCACAATGAGCCAAATAGAGCTTACACTCTATTTTAGTGCTTAGGATAGAGGGAGATGCTAAAGTCCGTGTCATGGTTTTCAATGTACTTTAATAAGAGAATGACATTATCACGGTAATGTGCGTCCCTAGGAGGATGCGGCTGCCTTTTCTCCCCCATAGTTGGGGAGAAGCTGACTGGTACGCATGCGCACAGAAAATCCCTTCGCTGGCAGAGCGCAGCCATGCAGGGTGATTACATTGATGAACTGGGTACAATATGCTTGGTGGCCAACGGAGACACTGGCCTTTCTACATTTCCATGCAGGTAAAACTGCTTTGTCAATTTACATTGTTGCCAACAGAATAATAATAAATAATAAATAGCAGCATGTTCTTGTATAGTGCTGCTGGCTTTACAGAGACATTTTGCAGACACAGGTCTCTGCCCCGTGGAGCTTACAATCTATGTTTTTGGTGCCTGAGGCACAGGGAGATAAAGTGACTTACCCAAGGTCTCAAGGAGCCGACTCCAGGAATTGAACTAAGTTCCCCTGCTTCACACTCAGTGCCAGTCAGTGTCTTTACTCACTGAGCTGCTCCTTCTCCCAGGTTCCCCTGCTTCACACTCAGTGCCAGTCAGTGTCTTTACTCACTGAGCCGCTGCTTCTCCCAGGTTCCCCTGCTTCACACTCAGTGCCAGTCAGTGTCTTTACTCACTGAGCCGCTGCTTCTCCCAGGTTCCCCTGCCTCACACTCAGTGCCAGTCAGTGTCTTTACTCACTGAGCCGCTGCTTTTCCCAGGTTCCCCTGCTTCACACTCAGTGCCAGTCAGTGTCTGTACTCACTGAGCCGCTCCTTATCCCAGGTTCCCCTGCTTCTCACTCAGTGCCAGTCAGTGTCTTTACTCACTGAGCCGCTCCTTCTCCCAGGTTCCCCTGCTTCACACTCAGTGCCAGTCAGTGTCTTTACTCACTGAGCTGCTCCTTCTCCCAGGTTCCCCTGCTTCACACTCAGTGCCAGTCAGTGTCTTTACTCACTGAGCCGCTGCTTCTCCCAGGTTCCCCTGCTTCACACTCAGTGCCAGTCAGTGTCTTTACTCACTGAGCCGCTCCTTCTCCCAGGTTCCCCTGCTTCACACTCAGTGCCAGTCAGTGTCTGTACTCACTGAGCCGCTCCTTATCCCAGGTTCCCCTGCTTCTCACTCAGTGCCAGTCAGTGTCTTTACTCACTGAGCCGCTCCTTCTCCCAGGTTCCCCTGCTTCACACTCAGTGCCAGTCAGTGTCGTAACTCACTGAGCCACTCCTTCTCCCAGGTTCCCCTGCTTCACACTCAGTGCCAGTCAGTGTCTTTACTCACTGAGCCGCTCCTTCTCCCAGGTTCCCCTGCTTCACACTCAGTGCCAGTCAGTGTCTTTACTCACTGAGCCGCTCCTTCTCCCAGGCTCCCCTGCTTCACACTCAGTGCCAGTCAGTGTCTTTACTCACTGAGCCGCTCCTCCCTCAGATACCCTCCTATATTCCCGTCACCCCAAACCAGAGGTGCTCAACTCCAGTCATCAAGGATCCCCCCCGCCCCCACAGGTCAGGTTTTCAAGAAATCCCTGCTCCATCACAGGTGGCTCAATCAGTCCCTGCTTCAGCACAGGTGGCTCAGAGACTCAAGTCTTTGAGCCTCTGATTAAGCCACTTGTGCTGAAGCTGGGTTATCCTGAAAACCTGACCTGTTTGGGGTGGAGGGGGAGTGTACTGGAGTTGTGCACCCCCGTTTTAAACTATACCCATTAGCTATACAAACTGTTGTAAACGTTCATCAGAAGAGCACCTTGTTTAGTTGCTCTAAACAATGTCATTCCTTTATTACTCTAGGAATGTGTACAGCTCTCCTCTCCAAGATTAATCTCTTTAGCTCTTAAGTGCAAGTCACCTTGTCCCAGAGGCATAAACTCGGTGCTAATAACAAGGAGCTATTTGTACACATTTATTTCCACACCAGTGGCACAGGAGTTCTCACAGGCGGGTACAGGCTTTTTTCAAACTTTATTAATTACACATAAAACATATGCTCTGTCAATACTTTCAGCTCCCAACAGAGATGGTACAAGTTCATACAGTAAAGGGATAAAAAAAAGAATTAAAATAAATGTTTTGGGATGGATACACAGCTACCCTAAATGTGTCAGAAAGTCAAGTGTCAAACGGGGCGCGAGATTTCTCAGCGGAGAATAGGCAGACTAGGTGAGCCAAGCAGTTCCGCCATCAATTTCTGCAGATGTAGAGGACTTGTGCCTCTGGAGCTGCAGCTGAAACAAGCTGCAGGCCGCGTCCATACTTAGGGAAAAAAACTAAAAAGGTTGTACCTCTGAGGCAGGCCAGAGAGCGCGTGACCACACAGCCGTTTTTTGGCGCCGAGTCACGTGCACGGTTCAGCCAATAAGGGCGCACCGCACACGTGACGTCACATGCCTCCCCATCGCGTCTCCTCCTCCAGATCTCACGCCTACTAAATCCGAGGCCTAAGGCCTCGTCCATGGTTGTTGTTTGCTAGCGGAGGCGCACTGAGGCGCACTTCCGCTCAGCACTGAGCCCCTACAGCCGCAATTAGAGCGGCTTTAGTAGGGGCTCACCTACGCAAGCGCGCGGAAGCGTAGGTCTTACCAGAATTTTACATTTCCCCGCTTGCCGGCACGCAGGGCCGGTCACATGAGTGTTTCGCCCAATGAGAGCGAACCAGCTCCGTGACATCACTGGCCCGCCCCCAACACGCCCCCCGGCGTCACGCTGACTAAGGCCAGGGAAAGCACCCGCTTTCCCTGAGCCTCAGCGCGCCTCCGCACGCCAGCAGGTAACGTGGCCGAGGCCTAATGCTGCAGCTCTGGAGATCGGGCCTCTACAGCGATATCTGGAAGCGTTAGTCCTGCCGCGACCTCACACACCTACAGCGATAACCCTCCGGCACACGGGCGATCACGGTCCCGCAGCTTCCCCCCTGGTGCAGAAAAACGCAAGTCTTGCTACAGCTGTATGTATCCATTTTGAAACCAAGAGAGTAACACTGCCACTTACCAAGAATATTTTTGAGGGGGCTCTCACGGGCACCTTAAAGGCGATACAAATTATATAAATCAATTAGGAATGGCGGTTACAATAATTACTGGGAGGAGATAATGGATATTGTGCCACAATTACTCATTTAAGATGAAGTATTGTAATTAAGATATAAATTAGTTTCTTTGTTTACTGTTCTTGCCTATCCCTCAGTCACCTCTAATTTCTCCTCCCTATACCAGCACTTCTGCTGACCTTCAGTCTTTGGAAACCACCCCCCTCTCATGGCAACGTCCTTCTCACAATAAACAAATCTGTCCTTGCCTCCTCACTAAACCCGCACGCTCTTCCGGTCCGCCGACACGCGTCGCTCCAACCCCCAGCTCTGGCTAAACACGCACACACGCTTTGTACGTTGCTGCACCTCGAGCAAGTTACCTACTCTTGCACTATTTCCCCTCGCTACAAAGTCATTACTGTCCTGCTCTAACGCTGCTCTATTTATTGCCAGTCACACTTCTCTCATTTAGCGTGTGCGTGTGCGTCACAGCACGCAATCAGGTCCTGTCGGAAAGAGGCAACGGGGACCAGCACACTAGAGGTAAGGAGCTGGTGGCCTGAGCGCGGCCGCGCACGCCTCCGCCCGCAGCGGGGCCTCCGCCTTACAGACCCCGGAGCTAGAACAAAGAAAGATGAAGCAAATGATAATGCCAAACTATTATCCCGGAAGAATGACCAACTCAAAGCATAGAACATGCCTACCAGCCGTGTTACACATGACAATACAACCGGTGACCGTTTATTAAAGCAATTGGCTAACGTGGCCGGCATTATTTTATTTTTGAAGACAACTAATACACAGAGATATAGCTATATGTTTCTTTTTAAAGTTTTAATAAAAGGCATTGGTCACGTCGCGTTTTCTAATACAGAACTTCCTGGTTAGAAAAGCCATAGGCCCTGAATAAAGTTAATCCCTAGATCTGGCTGCAATCGCATTCAACAAACACGAGGGCGGCGCAGTACCTGGAACCTGATAATAAAAGGCATAAATGTAGCAAACTTACAACATCAGCCTGTACAATTATATTGGTTCAACAAAGGAAAAGGAGAAGTAAATCTTAAATACAATATATTGCATATCTTGCATGACAGGTATTATACCCCAGGTATGCGCAAACTAAGGGGCACACGAGAATTTTTTTTGGGGGGGGGGCAAGGCAGTTACAGAGGTCCCACGGTCTTCCCTGAACCATTTAAATGAAATGCCGGGGAGCGCGCGGCCTCTGTATCACTCCCTTACCTTCTCTCCGACGGCTTCGGGCGACACGTCGTCATGACAACGTGGCGTCAAATGACGCCGAGGGTCATTTGACGCTGGATACCAGGTAGGGGGGGTGCGAGCACTGGGGCTGAGCAGGCATGGGGGCGCAGGGCCAAAACTTTGCACATCCCTGTTATACCCAATGCTCCAAAATAGCCTCTTCCTCTGTAGCCCCATCAAATGGGTCCAACTTCTTTCTGGCGTTTTTTTTAGCCTAAGAAATGGAAATTACAAATCTCCCATAGTTACATATTTAACATCTCTCTGGAGGGGAAATCTTCCGGGAAAGCGGTTATTCACCGGTGCCAACACTACGGTGTTATTCAAAACTGCGGTAAAATAAGGCTAATCATTTTTATACTTACTCTACCACCTGAAGATACACTAAGATCTAAAAGTGTCCTTTATAATGTCTAAATGGTTTTATATTCATTTCATATAACTAACTTAAAATATTTTATCTTCTGCTTGCCTTCTATAAAAGGTAAAATAATGTTTAGTATGTGTCTGTAGCCCCCCCCCCAGGGGGGGGGGGTTAAGGGGTTACCTGTGTGGGCTCATGCCGAGTAACAACCTTCTCCCATCACATGGTATATAGAGTGACTGAGCAGGGAAAAAGTCACTCCCACTGTATGCATGGTGACCAGTGACATCACAATCAGGTTAATATATATTGTGAGACTGGAGGTTCTAGCTCTTGGGTACCCCAGAGTCTTGGGGAGACTTTCTGATCTTCAAAATTCCCCGCCTCATGCCGCCTTCCTTTTGGCCCGAATCACCCTCGAGATTTAAACAGCCATTTTGTTTCCCCTGAAGGGACGGACGGTACAAGAGATACCGCCAGCTTTAAGTATCTTGGAAACCAGGTGTTTCCCTGGAGCGGGGACCATGTCAGCTCCAGCGACCCTCTTCTTCCCATCCAAGTAAAAAAAAAAAAATTTAAAAAGTTGGGGGGCGTTAAATTAAAAAAAAAATTATAATAATGGAACTGGGAAACTGCTCCTTAAACTGTAACTGATGCAGATCTGAACTTACCCTTCTCCCTGCCAGCGGGGGCTGTTATCGTGCCCTGGCAGTGAAATGGGAAACACAGCGTATGTACCATATGAGCAATGTTTCCTGTATGCACACAGAGGTTTGTCAGAACACGTGTTTCATTGTCACTACAAACATGCAGTCCCCAAACACAAAACAGAACAAACAAGAACTAGTGTCGCTTACAAACAAACAAACAAACAAACAAACAAACAATCTAAAATAAGTAATAGCCCTGTGACCGGGAGGAAGAGAGAAAAATAACCATGCAGGTATGAAACAGTGAGGCAATGCAAGACACACACACAGAGACACACACAGACACAGAGAGAGACACACACACACACAGAGACACACACACACAGACACACAGAGACAGACACACACACACACACACAGAGACACACAGAGACAGACACACACACACACACACAGAGACACACACACACACACACAGAGACACACACACACACAGAGACACACAGAGACACACACACACACACACACACAGAGACACACAGAGACACACACACACACACACAGAGACACACACACACACACACAGAGACACACACACACACAGAGAAAGAGAGAGACACACACACACACACACACACACAGACACAAACACACAGAGACACACACACACAGAGACACACACACACAGAGACACACACACACAGAGACACACACACACACACAGAGACACACACACACACAGAGACAGAGAGAGACACACACAGAGACAGAGAGAGAGACACACACACAGAGAGAGAGAGAGAGACACACACAGAGACAGAGAGAGACACACACAGAGACAGAGAGAGAGAGACACACACAGAGGCAGAGAGAGAGAGACACACACAGAGGCAGAGAGAGAGAGACACACACAGAGGCAGAGAGAGAGAGACACACACAGAGGCAGAGAGAGAGAGACACACACACAGAGACAGAGAGAGAGAGACACACACACAGAGACAGAGAGAGAGAGAGAGACACACACAGAGACAGAGAGAGAGACACACACACAGAGACAGAGAGAGACACACACACAGAGACAGAGAGAGAGAGACACACACACAGAGACAGAGAGAGAGAGAGACACACACACAGAGACAGAGAGAGAGAGAGAGACACACACAGAGACACACACACACACACACACACACAGAGACACACACACACACAGAGACACACACACACACACACACAGAGACACACACACACACACACACACACAGAGACACACACACACACACACACACAGAGACACACACACACACACAGAGACACACACACACACAGAGACACACACACACACAGAGACACACAGAGACACACACACACAGAGAGAGGGGCGTGGTGGTCTTGGTTTGTAAGCAATATCTGTTCCCTATGTGGTGCCGACAGTGTATACAGCACTGTATATACACAGCTGCGGATTTGAAAATCTGCCGCCCCTTAGGCCTTGTTCAGGGTGGCAGAGACAGGAGGTGGAGGGCGCGCATCCGTGTGTGCGCGCGTCAGTCTGCACATCCTCCCCAGCAGACCTTTGCTAGCGTGGAGGGGGCGGGGCTATAGACCTGAGGTTAGGGATGGCTGTTGCACTGTTCAAATCATTCTCAAAGATGATTTCATTGGCTGCCGAGGTCCCAGCGACGCTGCTGCAGCTTCCAAAAAACAACCCGAGTTGTTTATTTAAAACTGTAGCCAGCGTCAACTCCGTACTTCGGCGACAGGGCGCTGCTACCCTGACAACCGATATTAACTTTAAATACTTTGTTTCGAACGCGCGCACGCCACGAAGCAGGCACCCTGAACGAGGCCTAAGCAGCAGCAGCCGCCGCCTCATGAACCGCAGTGTCAAATGATGCTGCGGACACTACCAACGTGATGTCGCAAAGCATCGCGTTGCCATGGTAACGTGGCATCATGCCGTCAGTTGACGCTGCGGTTCAGAAGGAGGGCGGCAGCAAGAAGGCCGCCACCACATAAGTGCCTTCCCATTAGGCCCAATTGACCCGAGAGCACGGCAAATGTATATGGGGGGCGGATTTTTTTGCCCCCCAAGCCCGGGCCTAACGGGAAATCCGCCCCTGTACAGATACGTTTTGCAGACACAATGAGTTCCTGCCCTTCAGAGTTTACATTCCGGCTCATGCGCGGCGGGGAGGCGTCACAAGGCTGGTTCGCCCTCTTACGCTGCACCGCTCACTTTACGCGCCCGTTGCGCGAAAAGACAAAACCATTTGTCTTTTCAAAAATGTGCCGCGCGGGCGCTCTGCATCGCGCACGCTATCGTCGGCCTCATAGAGAAGGTCTCCTGTTCGCGCCGCTCGCCCCCTGTAATCGCAGCCTCAAGGCAGGGGTGCGTGGTGCTTACAGAGGCCCCGTGCCTTTCCCAAAAAGCATGTAAATTAAAATGCCGGGGGAACGCGCAAGGCCTCCAAGTTCCCTTACCTTGTCTCCGATGGTTTCGGGGGACGTGACGCCATGGGGGGTGGGGAGAGAGCAGGCAGTGAGGCTCTGAGGGAAAGAGTTTGTGCACCCTTGTCTTAAGGCAGGGGGGCGCAAACTTTTTTCCCTGCCCCCCTTGACGGCGGTCCCCTCACCTCCGCACACCCCCACTCCAGCGTCGGCTCTGGCTTCATGACGTCACCATGATCTCGCGGCAGCAATGCCATGGCGACGCGTGCGAGAAGCCGCCAAAGCCAAGGTAAGTTAATTTAACTTAATTGAAGTGCCTCTGGGAAGCGCGCGGGGCCTCTGTAAACCCCGCACACCCCCTCCCTCCCCCCCCCCGCATTCTGTCTCGCGCCCCCCAGTTTGCTCACTGCTGTGACTTAAGGCATGGGCTAACTGGGCTGTAGCCAAGGCCTCCCGACCTTTCAGAGGTTCCACAAAGACTATGGCCAAAAATGTCATTTTAAAAATTCGTAGTTCTAAAGTAATGCAGAAAACGATTATTATTATTATTATTATTGTAATACTGTATATAGCAAAATAACAAAAAAAATACAAATGTATTCAAAGATAATGTTTCTACAGAAAAGAGACACGTAGATAAATAAAACATTTGTGTTTGTAGTAATATTTGCAATATTTCAACACAAGTTTGGAATATTGTTCAATAAAACCACTGTATTTGCATGCCTTTATTTATATAGCGCCATTAATGTACACAGCGCGTCACAGCCGTAATACACGTGACAATCATATAAATAAATAATATAAGGAACACAAAGGGGAGACGCACTTCAGACATAACAGTAACATTTAGGAAATGTGAACTTGGTGGTTAGGGTCCCACAAATGACACATAGCCCAAGGCCCCAAAAATTGTCAAGGTGGCTCTGGCTCACACCCCAATCACCACGCACGGTAACAGCACGGTAACAGCACGGTAACCCCCCTGCCCTCTGTCTGTCGTTGCATCCCCATATCTGGCAAGGACACAGCAGCGTGATCTATTCCTACAACAATACCCGCCCTCTTACTACGTCAAGTACTCCCAGCCCCCAAACTGGTACTAACACCACGTGACAGCTGCCTCAGGAAAGTAGGTAAAAGGTCACTGGCTTTGCAGAGCGTGCTGCTGTGGGAAGCCCAATTTATCCTTAATGCTTCTGCAGAGAAGACCAATCAATAGGGGAAAGCACATTCTCCACACTGCAAACCTCAGCAGAGGCACAGAAACCCGTTCCCCTGCCTTTGTATGTGTATTCCTCTCTGCTGATGTATTGTAATCATACAACTGCACCGACACAAGGTCTCCTGCAACATAATAACCAGCTGCATTCCCCAAGCACGGGTATTAAAAACGAGAGGTAACTCTCAATGTATTACTTCCTGGTAAAATATTTTATAAATAAACATTGGGATCCCACGCCAAGTGTTCCCGTGTTGTACGCGTGATGTTCTCGCAGCCGCACTTTCCTATTCAATGACGTGTTCACATACAAACACCGATATATTGATAGGTTTCTGTTTGTGTAGATATGCGCAGATTAACACTCACGTTGAATCACTGATAGATATGATAAATAGGATAGATTTTATAGGATAGCTTGATAGGATATCTAGCTTCATCAGGCCTTACAATAGATTATGTATATTGTTTTACTAATCACATGCATGTTACACTAAAAAAAAAAAAAAAAACCCACTTGCACCTGAACCTAAATCAATCAAGACCATTAAACCGGTTAATATGTAACCGGAACATTCCACCATCCTTGTGACTTTTTATAGGAAGTCCTGGCAACCTTGTGCTGCCTTCATTAGCACATCAAAGGGTTGTGTCAGAAGGAGGTTTGTAGCTATTCAGAAGATAAGATGAAAAAAGAAAAAAACAAAGTGATTGTAAAGATTATTGTGCAAATTATTTCCCAGCAGATGACATGGAAAAAATAAATAAAATCAATTGCACAATGCTTGCACTTCTACTAGGCTACATATTTTAAACCGAGTGACGTTCCCCTTTATAATGATACTTTATTTTCTACACAGTGCCCAATAACCTGACACCCACATCACTGTTTAATACGTCATTCTCCGTGCAGTCATTTGTGAAACATACGGTTAAAAGTTACCCTTGACGTACAGTGTAACGTATTGCTTTGGGGTGAAGTCGACCTCTCCTTTCGCAGAGGCACCGACATTCTGACCCCCTGCGGTACAAGGCGCGAGCACCTTGCGGTGCATGGTCACGTTTTTACCTGTGTTTGCTTATCTCCTGCCAAGCTGCAGCCACCCGCTCTGCACCTCCCCAGCCTGCCTCTTCCCTCGCCCGGCTCACAGAATGAGAGCTCAGTCTTCTCCTCAGGCCTGACCCACCCACTCACTCCCTTCCTACTAGGAGGTGGAGCAATCTTTGTTTCCTGCAACCAAAAAAAAAAAAAGAAAGACAGGTTTCCTCCCCTGGAGCCTACACAGCAGGGCTGGAATTTCATTCAACTCTCCAGTGCAAGGAAGGAGAATATGAAACTGCTTCTCTAATGACCTTAAAGAGACAATCCAAGCGGCAAGTTTTTTGTCATTTTTTTTTTTAACAGGGGAGGTTGAAGCTGGGGGTCTCCGAAGCTGGGGGTCTCCGAAGCTGGTCCCCATTAATTTCAGCTCCGGGGACCCCCCCTACTTCAAGAGATATTTACCTCCCCAGAGGGTGCCGGTTGGCGCTCTGCGCGGCTAGCAGAGTTCACGTGATTTATTGTATACAATGCGTTACCCGGCAGTAATACGCTGAGAGTTCCGTCTCGTTTTCACGTGCGTCCTGCGCACAGAGTTATGGTGACAGGTACATGGTTACAGTAAGTGAACAGGCGAAGTTTCAAAGCGCCTGCTGCCCTGTGGGCCAATAGGAAGGCGTGACGTCATCAGGTTCGCCTGCGCGGCGCGGAGTTTTAAACTTTGTTGACATACCGGCGTCCCTTTTGGAGGTAAATATTTGTGGAAACAGAGGCTCCCCAGTGTGGAAGTTAATGGGGTTCAGCTCCCCACCCCCCTGCTTCAAACCTATGTAAAAAAAATAATAATTGAAAAATCTTTTATTTATTTATTTATTTTCCCCTTTATTATGCGCATCAATACAACCCGCACAATGATCAGTAATTCGCTAAGTTGCTGATCGATCCGTTTTCCTTTGATCGATCGGCGAAGATTCGGCTCTGGGGTTCACTAAATGAGTCAGTGCAGCAGAAGAGGACCAAACATGCAAAGTTCTGTGGGGAAGATCATGTGGCCAGGCAGTCACTAGATACCATTGGTGCACTGCTAGAGAGAGGGCAGGGCTCAAAAATGGGTGTGCCAGAGCCTGTTTCAGAAGAAAAAGGGTACGTGAATTTGTAAATGGTTGCTATAGAAACAAAAAATGCTTGTTACATTATAATACATAAAAAATGTCATTTACAGTTGTTTAAAAAAAAAAGAAAATGCTACAAGTATTTTCTCATAGTACAGAACAGATTTATATTTAAAAAAAAATATGTAAGATATTGGTTGGTCTGCAGCTTTAATTACATAGTACATGTGGTTGGTATGGGGTGGGTGCTGCGAGCTACCCCTCCCCCCCCCAGAAGCCTATATGAGTTTTACTCATATAATGTGAGTGTTTTGCCCACACAGCATGTCCTGACTTTTCTTTCACCATCTACAGTTTCTGAAGTTACCATGGTAACCTGTAGACTGCAATGGGCTCTGGGGAAATCTTCATTTTAACCTCGTCAACGCTTAATACAGTATTTTCCAAATACCTCCATAACAGAACATCTGGAAACAGATCTTTTAACCCTTTGTGTGCCCCAAGACATCGCCACAACGTAACGGGACCCGGCACGTTTCGCTTGGATCACTTCCCGCGTTTCCATGGAGCGCCGTACGCGATCTGAAGCGGACCGAACTGGAAGGACGAAAGGCCAGCCGTGATCACCTGACCCCCGTCGCGTGCCCCTTCCGGCACTCACAGGGTTAAAGTAAGTAATTAAAAAAAAAAATGCAACGACATTGCGATCAGCGCAGACGGCCGCTTCAAATAAATGATATTTTAGGCAAATTACGAATACAGGATATGCAGCCAACATCTGGATATGCGCAACAGTGATCAAAAAGGAGCAGCATTGCTGCTGATAACAGAAAGTGATTGCAAAGGGTCCCGGTAAAGCTTCGGAAAGCACATTACACCTCATTTCAGTGGACATCTGTGGCTATCCTAATAAGCTGTGCTAAGCCTCCAACTCTCCGCACTGAAGCGGTCTTCTACAGGAAGATTTAAAGCTGCAGTTCAAGCAATATCCTACACGTGTGTGGTTTTTTTTTATACTTAAGTTTTTTTATTGAGTTTTTCCAACAGTTGTGGGAGGGGGGCGGGGGGGATACAGAAATAAAAAAAAATGGGGGGAGGAATGGTGCAACATTCCCAACGAGCACATTTCATATAATTGTAACGGGTTTCCCCCCCCCCGATCGCAGATTATACTGTGGGTGCGGAGAAACATATAGTGTTACCAGGTGTGTGGTGCGTTACCTGTTGGCTCACAGGAGGGCTGAGCTTCCGCCACCGGGAACCTGGGGCAATTATAATACGATGGGTAACCACTTACTCAATACAGCGCCTCCACCTGCGATGGCTCCCACCATAGGGGGAGTGGTTCCTCGCAGGACACATACAAATAACCTATACACAGTGATGTATAATAACTAGTGACTTTACTAACATGCAAGACAACATATCACGGCAATACCCTAATAACCTGTGTCCCTCTCTAGAGGAGATACTTACTGCGTCGCGCAGGACGCTTCCCCAACACCAGGTGATCCCACCCAGTGTCCATAGAAACCCCACCCAATGTCCCGTACTCTTGGAGAGAATGTGGGTGACTGCGCAGTCACTATTAAACTAAGGGCCCGTTGGTGCACTTGTTGACTTAATAGTACCTGCCCAAGCACTCCCGTGCTCGGATCTCCAACTGGCTTTGCAAAGGATCCGGCGACCGAAGAACACCGGAACCACCTCCCGGACGATCCCACCCGGAGGACTGCTGCAGCCGCAATGATGAACAGCGCCCACCTCAATGCACAGAGGTAGCGCCCGCTGAGTCCCTAACTGACTTCACTAACTACATGGACAATACTGTACTATAGGCCGTCCCTACAGCACAGCAACCTTGATGGCTTAGGGGGAAACTCCTAGGGGCCTACAGGGGTTAATAACCTGCCCCACTCCCCTTACTCTTCCCAGTCCTGACTATTACTTAACTGGTCCCAGCGCCTGCAGCAACAAGCTGTGACCCACTGGATGTGTGCAGCCAACGTGCTACACAACACTGTGCCTGCCTGTCAGACCTCACAGCACTGACAGCCGTGACCCTGAGCAGACAGCACACCAACACTAAGGGCAGCCTCCCTATCTTGGGCCGTCCCTATTCAATTACCCACTAATCTGGTGGGGGAGTTGGAGCCTACCTGGGGTGTGGGTACCTATCTGGGTGCAGGAGCTGCACTCGCTCCCCGCCCCCTTCCTTCCCTCACAGCTCCCTCCAACTGCCTAACGTAAGTGACAGGGCCCCTAACCTAGGGCTGTCCCTGGCAACACTCACTCTAATGGGGTACTCAGAGCTATCTCGGGCCCTGGGGGTGCAGGCCTAGTACAGGGAGTCCCTGACTCCTGTACCCTACCTCCTTCCCTGGGCTGCTTCTGGCTCTGACTCCTAGCGTGGGCTCAGCGCGCGAATTGTATCCACTTGCTTGCCTGGAGATCCTAAGCCCTATTGGCTCCCTGGCATCACGTGGGGCGCGCCGAGGCTCCTGGGATCTGTAGTCCCTGCCTAGAGCCTCCCCTAATAGGCTACAGCTTTGCGGGCTTCCTTTCTCCTGCCCTGCGCATGCGCAACCTCTCTGGTGCTGCCGTGACTCTCTCACTACCTTCCCTACTCTCGCGCGATTCATCCCTGCTTCTGAGGTACTTCCTGCGCTTGTGCGACCACTGCGCATGCGCGAGCTAAGGGGCAATGGCGGCGCCCTCGCTGCCCGGCTCCGGGAGTGCCGGGATCCCTGTGACTCGCGTGCGGCCTAGGCAACCAGCCACACACGTCCCTGGCAACCCCCGAGCCGGGACCTGACCGCCCTCACCTCTGCGATCGCCGGGGGAAGCCGCCATTGGACTCGGCGGCACCCACGATCGCCAACCAGGTGAGGGGGGTGCTGACAGGCTGGGGAGACCTGGCTACATAATAAAAAATACACAATAATTGACCACTGGCAAAAAATAAGTAAATATATACATACATGTAGCTCTCTTACCCCCACCCTAAGTGAGATTGAGGTGGGTAGGTGTATCTCACTACTTATCAGTGTGGTGCTGTACCTGTTTGGCAACCAGGAGGGCTGAGCTTCCGCCACGGGGAACCTGGGGTGAAATACTCTTACCACTACTATATGGTGCAGCGCCTCCACCTGCGATGGCTCCCAGCAGAGCGGGAGTTCTTCCTCGCAGGACACATACAAATGAACACATACACTGGATGTGATATAGCAAAGGGCTTTACTGAACATAACATATCTCTTAACGCTCTAATGTACTGACTTATAACTCTATGATAATATCTTATCACTCCACCCACTGAAGACACAACTAGCCACACACCTCACAGGGCCTTGTACCCCACACCTTATTCCCTGAGTCCCAAGTGTCCCAAGAGTTATGCAACGTTAGGTGTGATCAGTGCCTGTGTGGTACCGGTAATGGTGGTGCACTTGGTGACTGTACCTGCCGGGTGTGTCCACACTCGGTATGATGAATCTTCGCAAAGGATCCGCTGATCCTGCGATGAAACCTGCCTCCGCGTGGGGTGATGTCCCGCCAGACGCTCCCACCGTGAAGACTGTCTCTTTCCTGAAGAGGTCTGTTCCCAGACCAACCTGGCCAGGCCACGTGCACACAGCTGTGTCCCTGACTATCTTATAACACACCTGACTGCTGAGGGGATCCGTTCCCTGACTAGGGCATGTCCCTGTAGCAGCTCCAACCTTTCAATGACTCAGGGCCTAACTGGGCCTGGGGTACAGGGCCTAATGTAGGGGCTACTTGCCTCCCCACACGCAGAGCTCCTTCTCTAATGTGACAGATCCCTATCCTAGGGCCTGTCCCTGTGACCACCCACCCTCACTAGTGGGGAGTCAGAGCCTCAGCTCTAGCCTGGGGATGTCTGGCCTAGGGCAGAAGCTCGCAGCTCTGCCCCCCTTCTTTCCCCCTCTGTGTCCTCAGCCTGACTGAACAATCCCTGTCTGCACACAACATTGTATCCAATCCCCTGCTGCAGAGAATCTGCAGTCTCAGTGGCTGGCTGCAGGTGACAGGGATCATAGGGCATTCCCCAGAGGCTGCTGGGAGATGTAGTCCACTCCGGACCTCTTTCCTATGGGAACCGCGTGCGCGATCTCTCCTGCGCCTATGCGAAGCTGTAATGGCCGCCGCTACGCTTAACTGCGCCTGCGCAACTTCCCAGAGCTCCTGCACACTTGTAATGGCCACCGCTAACCTTGCCAACCTCTGCGCATTGCGCGAAACTCGCGTCACAACCAAGATGGTGGTGCCCACCGGGAGAAGTCGCCGTCCCCTTCCCCCACTGCCACAGGGGTAAGACAGGGTGCAAAGGAAAATCAGGGATACCAGGAGTGACCCCCTTACATACATATACTTCAACTCTAATCATACCCCTCTGTATCTTATATTTTTTGGGTTGACTGTCTCCCCGGGAGACCCGGGAATGGAGAAGGTCTCACTGGAGAATATTGGACTGGTTTGAGGGTGGGCGGGTGATTGGGTGGGCTGTCCTTGTGTGTTAAGAGTCTCATAGATCAGCCATGGCTGCCATACTTTCTGAAATTTTCAGCAAGAGTCTCTCAGAATTCCAGTAAGTCTTTCCATTTTAAGAGAGCACCACAGTCTTCTTCTTATCTGGTTGAGAACCGCCAGGTTCTGGCAAATCCACGCCTCAGCTATGGCACAACGTGTTGCTGTCATTATATGGCTAATAAGATTGTTTTGGTGTCTGTCCATATTCTCCTGAGGATGTGTGGGGTTTTTTTTATTTAAATAAATCAGTTCTGTACTAGGAGAAAATGCTTGTAGCATTAAAAAAAAAAACGAATAATAATTAAAGACATTTTTAATGTATTCTAATGTAACCAGCATTTTTGTTTCTATAAAAAAACATTTACAAAGTCACATCCCCTTCCTTTTCTGGCACACCCCTTTTGCCCTCTCTCTAGCAATGCACCAATTGTATCTAGTCCCTGCCTGGTCACATGATCTTCCACACAGAACTTTGCATCTTGGGTAATCTTCTGCAGCCCTAACAGTGATTTACAGAACCCCGAGCCGAATCTTCAGCGATCGATTACAGGAGAACGGATCGATCGGCAGCTTAGCCAATCACTTGTCAGTGCGCAGATTGTATTGATGCACGTATTGAAGGGACTTTTTTTTTTTTTTTAAACGGCCGCTTGAACTGCAGCTGTAAAAACCACTCATTTCAATGGAGCTTAAATATTGCCAAGCAAGAGGGAGGCGTTGTGTGCACAATGTGGACAGTTGACTGAACAGGGGCTTAGATCTTGATTACTTTCGGACTTTGAAACCTACTTTACCATCTCTTATATTAGCAAGCTTACGATTACGAATGTACTGTAACATGCATGTCCTGTAGGTAACATTAAAGATGGAATCCCACATAGTCGGACAGTTGAATTTCTTAGGGGTCTTTGAATGATAAGTGTTTGTCAATTAAGTGTTTTCTCTACCTTTGATCTCATCCTGTCCTTACAGAACCAATACAGTTACAGGGAGGTGTGGATTGAGGGGACGAGGTGTGGATTGAGGGGACACTTGCTGAACGCACAGTGCAATCACACGAAAGGAAGCAGCCAGAGGAAATCAAAGCTCCCAAGTCTCACGTTCAAAAATACACTAAAAATACTTATACAGTAGGTGTAAGATTTGGGTAAAATAAAAAAAATAATCTATTACCAAGATGAGACGTCTTAAACAGGTCACTAGGATGAGTTAACCGTGGTCCTAGGAGGTATAGATCATTTGTGCACAGTCTTTTCCCCCTGTGCTCCCCTGCTTGCGCCCCCCTCCCCCCTGCTTGGCTCCTGCGTCAAATGACGCCGGGTTACCATGACGAGGCGCGGTTGGAAGCCAAGGTAAGTTAGTTACAGAGGCCTCTCGGGCAGTCCCCTGGCATTTAACTTAAATGCCCTGGGGAAGAGCGCGGGACCTCTGTAACCACCGCACCCCCCCCCCCCCTCCCCAGAAAATCTCGCGCACCCCAGTTTGCGCACCCCTAGTATAGATTGTAAGCTCATCTGGGCAGGGACTGTGTCTGTAACAATCCTATATGCTTTGCACCACGCGCTATACGGTCATTGTGACGCACTTTGAGTCCCATTGGGATAAAAGCACTATACTGTATGAAATAAAGTTATTATTAACCCTTTGAGTGCCCTAGGGCATAGTCTCTATGTCATGAGGAGTGGCACTCCGCAGGCCCAGTGGCGTAGTGACTACGCCATCCACAAAGGGTCTGTTTTTTTGTCCGGGTTTGATCGCGTCCTGCACTCCCATGGGAACATCTGCCCAGTGAGGAAACGGAGGAGGGCTCCTCCTCCTCTACTGTTTCCAAGAAAATGGCCGCCGCAGCCACATGACCACGATTGAAAGAGCGGGAACAACAATGTGTATGTCTCTTCTGTCATTTCCTTTGGAAAGGTGTCTGCGTCATTAATGGCATAAACAAGAGCAAAGTCTGTTTGATTGTAATAAAGAATCCAAATGATGTGTAAGTTTGTGATAAGGAGTTTTATGAATCCAGCTCCATATAAAATGTTGGCAAGCTGACCAATTTTGGAACACAACTTTAACACCTTTGCCGCTGGATGGAAATGCAATGCATGTCTTTATATAAAACAATACAAGCATTGCAACCATTCCCAGGCTATTCAGGGTGTGTCTGAATGAACAGGTCAGCTATGATTTAGTCAAAAAAATGAAGTGCTATACAGTACTTACTTAGCTGTCTTTTGCCATCAGGCACCTCTGGAGCTGGAAGACATCATACATCCCTTTCAACCCAATGGGCTGTAAGGTGTCCTTCAGAACCAGAAGGTGTGGTAGAAGACTGCTTAGTATCTTTGGGCCTAAAACCCATTTAGTAAGAGATGCAATGCCAGAAGATGCCTTCCAGTGCTGGAGGACACCGTATCGTCCATTCAAGCTAATGGGTGTCTTTTTGTGATGGAACAATTCTTATGGCATAGCACCACTTAGTAAACATGCCCCTCAAATATTCATTACTATAAAAAAAACCAGCATTTGGCTTAAGTGGCAGATGTTATTAATGGTTTTGTGTGTATGGCAATCATTTATTAACTAGGCTGTCACTATTTAGCACATATGTCTATTCTTGATTTTCAGGCAGGTTCTGTAGGTTCGCCCTTTCTGTCTATACAGTACTAGTCTTGCACTCTGATACGGGTTCATTGCATCCAGTGCGCAGCAAGAGAACAAGTAAACGGACATGAAATTGATTGTTACTAATTAACTATCCCCTATCTGGACTGGAGAGCTGAATTTTGTGCGTCTGAACCTGTTTTCTTATAAGACAACAGGAAACCCGGTGTTAGTGCAAATATAGAACTTGTACAGTAGGGGATACGAAATACGGATGAATTGAAAAGAGATTACTTGGTGCTCCTAGCAGAGGACAAACAACCACCTGTCAGTACTTTGAGGAAAATGTTCTATCGATGTATCCAAAGGATAATTGAAATGTATTTCTCACACGGTTCCAGATCAATGTTTCGGCTCATCAGGCTTCATCAGGGTTATGAGGACAATAGAGAGAGTAGTGATTTGCTCAGTATGCATCCGTTTTTGTAAATTGTAATATTATTTTTTTATATACGTAGCCCTTCTAGGGACTACTAGGGGTAAGGGGTTAATAGCTTTGACAGATTGACTGTTAGGGCTCACGCAAAGTAACGCCCCTTTCCCCTCACATGGTGTAGTGACCTGGCAGAAAAGAAGCAATGCCCACTGTATGCTTTGTGGCCAGTAACGTCAATATCGGGGTATACATAGTCAGTCCAAAGGTTCTAGAACTTGGTTCGTGGGAGTGACCGTTGGAGGAGCCTCACTGTGAACAATCTAAATATGTTTCAGTGTATAGATATGTGTACTAAGATGGAGCTGTCCCCATTTGTTGTTTTATAGTTAGAGAAAGTGCTCTGGCCAGATCGCATCCATAGCAATGGCCATGGTGAACCCATTTGTTCAGATACAAGGAAGCTTACAGTATGCCCAAAAGGGGTTCCCCACATAGGAACTTTAGGGCATAGTCGGATCTGCCCAATCAGAAGTCTGTAGTTAACTCAAACCTAGTCTGCCTAGAGGTTGCAGTCAGTGTACATACAGTACCGGCATATTGATCTAGAGGAACTAGAATGCCGGCCAATGCCTGCAAGGGGTTCGCTAGTAATGGAACATTTCGGACGCTATACAGAAGAGAGAGACGATTTAGTTGACCCAAAGAGAATCAAGTCTCAGTATCTCCCTAGTGTATTAAGGTACTTAGGAAAGAAGCAAATAGTACAAAAATTGCAAATATATCAGAACTGTGAATAGAGTGGCGTGTCTAATAATGAAGAGCATTATCAAGGCTGTTAATAAAGCTCCTGTTCTTACTATTAAAGTTCCTGGTGCCCATTATTATTCCATTAGCATATCTACGCCCAGCCTGCCGGATCCAGCTCCCTGATAAGGTATGAGAGATTGAGCAAAGCCATGTACAGTCAACGGATGTAAACTCCGTAAGAGCCGGGCAGCGAGGGTTACATACTAATATGCTTTAGCTGTACTTTTCAATAAAAAGACTATAATAACAGCATACAAAATATAAACATAAAGTAATGCCACAAACAACCATTCAAAGTGGTAGAGAAAGCCATTAGGGATTTAATTTGTCTGTAATTCCATCATATGTTGCCAAGTGTGATTGCATATAATAACGATTGATACGTCTCAACATGTTTCCAAGTACGGTATAGTTGCCCGTGACATTACTATACCAGTTGAGTTCTGTGTAACAGGTTTTACTGAAGTCTACTGAACAGTGCCTCAGGGATTGACTCTGTTTCATGGTCTTACGTCTCTAAGATAAACTGTAGTGCAAAAAAAACCCCACGAGTTCCGTTGTCACAACTTTATCATGAAGCGGAAAAGTGTCAAATGGAAGGCATTAAAGAGAGAAATCATCACCGTTTACTTAAACATAACTCTCCTGCAATTCTACTACCGTTTAGGCTTCATATATACATATTATATATGTAGAAAAGTTTTTTTTAAAAACCACACACATCACTGAAATGCTCAAAGAACATCTTTCCTGTCTTGTCTTCAAATACTTTCTGGGCAAGCTACCCCCATATCTGAACAAGCTCCTCACCCCTACCACACACAGCACTTATCCTCTGAGATCAGACTCCAAAGGACTTTTCATTGTCCCAAGGTTCAACAAAGTATCCGGCCGCTCCTCCTTCTCTTACCGTGCACCACGAAACTGGAACAACCTACCTAATACTCAAAGCCACCACCAGTCTAAATTCTTTCAAAACTAAAGCTGTCTCACGTTTTAATCTGGTCTGTAAATGTTTCATACGCCCAAAAGATAGAATATGTTAAAGTGTTCATGCGATGTCTTTATACATCATGTATAACCCTGTTGACTTAATGTAACTACTGTATTTGGCATCATATCTCTGTGCCCAGGAGATACTTGAAAACGAGAGGTAACTCTCCCAATGTATTACTTCCTGGTAAAACATTTTATAAATAAATAAATACATTTTACAAGAGCTGTTAAGCAGCTGAAGCATTGAACTAGTATAGACATATGTGTTGTACAATTTGGCGTGCCTGCGTTTTTATCTTTCTACATAGTACAAGCATCTGCCCCGGGTCCGAGGCTGTGGGGGCCCAGCCGGCGTGGAAGTTGCAAATGGCTGCCAGGACCCGGCTCTTCCCAGCTGCCGCTGGGCCTTCTCCCCCCCCCCTTCCCCACTCCCTCCCCACCCCCACCCCACCCCCTCCCGCTGCACTCTCTCTAGTTCCATAATGTCTTTTCTTAGGATTGGTGCCCAAAATTGTACTCCATATTCAAGGTGAGGTCTTACTAATGCTTTGTAAAGGGGCATAATTATGTTTACTTCCCTTCCATCCATTGCCCGTTTGATGCAAGATAAGATCTTGTTTGCCTTTGCAGCTACTGCATGACTTTGGGCACTATTGCTAAGCCTGCTGTCTACAAGCACTCCTAAATCCTTCATCAAGGATTCCCCCAATTTAACCCCATTTAATTTGTAAGTCGCCTTTTTATTCTTGCATCCCAAATGCATAACCTTACATTTATCTGTAATAATCCTCATCTGCCATTTACCTGCCCACGTTTCCAGTCTCTCCAAGTCCTTCTGGAGAGAAATGACATCCTGCTCTGAATCTACTACCTTACACAATTTAGTATCATCAGCAAAGATGGAGACTTATCTCTCGATGCCAGCCTCAAGGTCATTAATAAACAAGTTAAAAAGCAGGGGTCCCAGTACCGATCCCTGAGGTACTCCACTCACGACTTTAGCCCAACCTGAAAAAGTTCCATTTATGACAACCCTCTGTTGTCTGTCCTTTAACCAGTTTTCAATCCAGGTGCATATATTATTACTGAGTCCAATTTTCTTTATTTTGTACACCAACCTCTTGTGTGAAACCGTATCAAAATCCTTTGCAAAATCTAAGTAGACCACATCAACTGCATTACCCTGGTCTAAATTCCTACTTACCTCCTCAAAGAAACAAATAAGGTTAGTTTGGCATGATCTATCCTTCATAAATCCATGCTGACTATTACTAATTATTTAGTTTTCCCATTAGGTATTCCTGAATATTATCCCGTATTAAACCTTCAAGTAGTTTCCCCACTATTGAAGTCAGGCTTACAGGTCTGTAATTCCCTGGTTGTGATCTAGCTCCCTTTTTAAATATAGGCACCACATCTGCTTTACGCCAATCTTGTGGTACTGAGCCTGTGGAAATGGAGTCCTGGAATATTAAATATAATGGTTTAGCTATTATTGAGCTTAACTCTTTGAGAACTCTTGGATGTATGCCATCGGGGCCAGGTGCCTTATTTACTTTAATTTTTTCAAGCCGCTTATGAACTTCTTCCTCAGTTAACCAATTGTTCATTAATATGGAGGTTGTGGCTTTCTCCTGTGGCACTACTATTGAACTTGATTCCTCCCTAGTAAACACAGAGGCAAATAATTTGTTTAATACCTCTGCTTTTTCCTTATCAACTATAATCTTCCTACCCATGTCACACTGAAAAGGTCCTATATTTTCTTTTCTCATTTTTTTGTTATTAAGGTACTTAAAGAAATTTTTAGGGTTGACCTTACTTTCTATTACATTTCTCTTTTCAGTATCCATTTTTGCTAATTTGATTGCCCTTTTGCAATTTTTGTTACATTCTTTATAATTTTGATACGATGTCTCCGTCTCTTCTGATTTAAAGAATCTAAACGCTTTCCTCTAATCTAAACGACTTGTGTATTTCCATTTTGTTTGGTTACGGTGCAGCTACTGAAGATACATTTCCATTTTGTGATTAAAGCGATAAGATGTGAGGCTAGACACCGAGATTATTGAAATAAATAATTGTTTAAAAAAAACAAACAAAAAAACAATACAGTGTAAACAAAATGTTCATACTATTTTAATTCTCATTTTATTATAACATATTTAAATCAGTGTTTCCCTCAAGACATGAGGATGTCTCAGGTAATTTTATTCTATTCATCTTAGAACATGTATTGCACTTTCCGAGATGGGAAAGGTTTAGAAAGAGTAGCTACTGCAGTCTAATTGTAGGTTAACCTTGTATCCTGAAGGCCAACTAAAGACAAGAAGATTAGTAGGTCAGATTTCAACCCTGAACTGCCAGTGTGGTCAGCATTGACAGACGGTCACTTCACATTCTCCAGCTCAGGGGGCCCATGTATAAATCTCCAGGAAGTACGACTAGACACACATTTCATTTCCCCCCTCTGGTGGCGTCAAATAGAAGAAACGTATCAATCAAGGGAAGGACCATATTTACAGACATCATACGGTCCCAGAGGACACCTTACGGCCATTTACTGCTTAGTAAAAATGGGCCCAGATGTCTTACACTTAGCAAAGATCTCTTTGCAGTGAGAGATGTTAGAACTCATACATTTACTACAGGTAAAACAAAAAAAGAGACATCTTATATAACGTGCACCTCATTCACCTACAGTATTAAGTGCACCTTAAGGTAGCCACCACGTCATGGGGTATGACACTTCAGGGGCCCCACGATGTAGTTGCCAAGTCATGACTTTTAAGATAGTTTTCTAGGGGTGTTCGCTTTCTGTGCGCCTCTGGAGTGCTGAACGCAATATGGCAGGCTGGAGAATGGAAGAGGACTCCCTCCTTCTCTGTTTGCGTTATCAGTGATTCTGTGATCACGCACGGCCGCTGACAGCATTCACGGCGACCAGATCTAGAGACTCCACCTTGGCCCCCCGTCGGCGACCCCGTGAGACCTCCTTTCTCTTACAATCCCCCCTCTCACTTTCCCCCCTCACTCACGCTCCTCTCTCTTCCCCCATCTCGCTCACTCTGCCCCCTTTCACTTTGTCCCCTCTCACTCTGCACCCCCCTTACCTCTCCCACTTACCCCCTCTCTCTTACTCACCTGCTCTCTCTAAACTCACCACTCTCTCCCGCCCCTTCTCTATCAACCCCTTCTTTTTCACTCCCTCTCTCACTCACCCCTTTCTCATTCACCCTCACCCCTCTCACTCACCCCCCTCTTTCACTCACACCCCATCCCTCCCTCCCCCCCCCCCCTAATAAATGTACATGGCCTCCGCTCTCGGTGGCAGAGGGGAGCTGTGGCCCCATGGCTAGATGTAGACGTTGGGCCAGACTTCCGGGTGTAAGTTGCACTGAAGGTGCAACTTCAGTTGCACAGAGGAGGGTGCTTGGCAAAAGAGGGAAACGCAGCTGAGGGAGCTGGGGCCCTGCACCACACAGAGTCCCTGGGGCCAACAGTGATGTTGGGCCCGACATTTGGGTTGTTCCGGACTTTGAGCATCATAAGGCTGGGGCCCCTCCACCCTCCAGACCCACTGGCTCTCCTCTCGTCAGCGGCCATGTGATCACGTGACTTGCTCAGTGAAATCCCGCTGCCCATCAAGCCAGTTCAGTCACTGTGTCCAGAGAGGTAATACAGGACACATACATGTCCAGTATTACCTCAAATTGTTAGTGGACAGTGTCAAAATACAGGCTAGTCCGGTTCAATACTGGACGCCTAGCAACCGTACCTTGTTACCCCACATCATATAACGCCAAGAGCAATGGTTCCATTTGATGTCAGCAGAGTAGCCACATTCATTTCCATAACTATTTAACTAAACCAGTGTTTTCCCACACTGACCTTCAGGTAGCAAACACAACATGCCACGTAGTTTCCTGCCATTGGAGAGACATGCTGGGTTTCCAGCACCAAATACCACTTCAACATGAATTCTAAGCTGACCCAATTTTGGGCCATCGTCTGGTATTAAAATGTAACGAATATATAACCAAAGCAGCACCACAGCAGTTAACCAGCTCTGTCCCTAACCCATTAATTTGCATCATGATCCTCCTCGGAGCGCTACATACAGAAAATTACAGAGATAAGGCATTGTGCGGCATTGGATAATATAGAAGGTTTGAAAAGTAGCGTCCGCTGCATCCTAACAAAAATCTGCACCTGCATAAGGCGTCCGTGGGCAAACAGTGGGTGCATTTCCAAAATCGTAAGATTTCTTTTAACCTAATTAGGTTCCCAGCCAACCGTTTTCGCTAACACTCAAAGGGCTAATAACATCGCAAAATGAGTAAGCCAGACAGAGAGCGAAGCATGGTGTGTGTGCCCTGTTTAAAGCCTCAGCATTTACCCCTTCAGTGCAAGAAGGTACGGCCACGTACATAGCCACAGGCCCCATGGCACTGATGGATCACGTAGCCACTCTTCTGAGAGATGCAGCAATTGCTTCAGGGTTCCTGAAGTGGGGGGGACGGGTACCCCACTTTCAGTGTAGTTGACACGTGGGGTGCTGATCGCAAATAGCCCCCGTAACCTCTCTTTGCCCGGCTCCTAAGGAGTGTTACTGTGAGGTAGTGTAGGTGTGGTGCCACAGACTGTCTTTACCTTCTCAGGGTGCAGGCATCCGGCTGGCTGGTAGTGTAAGCTCACAGGGTGGCAAGAAAGGGCGCCAGGAACGTTATTATATAAACAGGACAGGCTTTCTCGTCCCTGGAGTCCAGACATCTCTACAGGGAGGCACAGACAGCTTATATCACTTTATCTTGTACATTGTCAAGGGAAGATACATTTCCATAACCTGTATGAACGTGGAGTCATGTGCAGGTACTTTCTTGGAACCTATGCCTGGGAATGTAAGTCTAACTGGGTTCCCATCTACCCATCATAAACACAAGATCCCAGCTGTCCTCCTTAGTGACCTGGTGTACTTACTTCTTCCCAGGCTGGCTATGGAGCCACTTTGATAGTGACAGCCCTGGAGACCCCATGTGTTTGTGAATCCCACACATAGGAACCTGCCACGCACACAATCCTTCAGTATACTGTTAGGGCCACTTAATAGCTGATGGTAATGCCCAATTTATGTAGGGACACTATCCCTAACTATACAATAACAAAGGTGATCTCACCATCACATACTGGGCTATGTACATTAATGGCGCTATACAAATAAGTTACGCACATCTCTAGTGAGGACACACCGTAGATTTATCAGAAACTGAGATACATTTTCATAGCGTGCGTCATACAATACATATAAAAGAGCAGTTTTTCTGTGGCGTTGTAGGTCTGTCTGGCAGCAGAAGAATGAAATGTCCCTGAGCAAGGGGAAGCGAGCTTCACAGCATATGGAATCAGGCGACACACCTAACGCACATTAATGTTTGTGCAGTCGAAATGCAGAACCGGCAGGAAAGATGCCACAAAAACAACTAGAAATTATCACAATATTTCCAGCATTGAATATACAGAACCTTAGGGTTTCTGCATGTGACAGCTCACACCCTCTAGGAATGAAAGGTTCAGGTGGCAGCTGAGTATATGACAATGGAATGCACTGCTGGGTATGTGTGCCAGGGGAGTTCCCGAGGATAGAGGAGGTTGAGTTGCTTTGGAAACAGACACACACATAATCACTGCATGCTCAAACCTCAACACCCACCACACCATATCATATATATTTATGTAAAAAGGAGTGCGACTGGGCACGACCAAATGTATGCAACAAAAGACAAAAATACCCAATGCTACATGCAATATGACATAAAATATATAGTTAAATAATTACCTGTTTGTCTTCTCAGAAGTAAGGGTCATTAAACACTTTGGCCAGTGTTATAAACCTGCAGCCATGTCACAGCCTTCCACAGGTGAAAACCTTCTTACTTATGTAACACACTCCCCCCTCCCCCCAATCGCAGATAGGGAACATGTGCGGCAATATACCTGTGTTACCGTGTATGGTGCAGCAGTACCTGATAGGCTCACAGGAGGCCTGAACCTCCGCCACTGGAAACCTGGGGTGTTTCCTGAAACGATGCTTACAGCGCCTCCACCTGTGCAGAGATTCTAGTGTGTAGAATAACCCCTGACACAGGAACCACACACAGTAACCACTAACACCAGATTATGGATAAAACAGTTTACTATATGCAACACAACACAATATAGCAATAACCATATGACAATAGTGTCACCCTGTAACACAGGCCTCATAGGGCCATAGCCCAACACCTTATTCCCAAACACAGTGTCCCAAGAGTCCCAAGCCCACACACGTGTCTTGGACAGCGCTGCCCACTAGTTTGAGTAGATGGTTGGTGCACGTGTTGGGAAGAAGGTACCTGCCGGGTGGGACCCACAACGCCGCCTCTGCTATGTATGGTGGTGTCCCGCCCAACAGTCCCACTATGAACATAGTCTCTATCTTGAGTGATGGTCTAAGTCCAGATACGATGATCAGGGCCGCACAGCAGGTGACCTGTGTCCCTGAACTCAGCACATAACTAAAAGGGCAGGGTCCCTACCTAGGACCTGTCCCTGTAGCAACCACAATCTATGGTATGGCTCAGGGCCAACCCCGGTTCGGGGTTGGTAACGTGGCCTAGTGCAGGGGCTGCTGCTCCCGGCACACACCCTTCCCTAACCTGCTCCCGGCTCTGACTCACTTCTTGACTCCAGTGCGCAACAATGTATCCCCTTTGCAGCAGGAGAATCTGTAAGCCCTGTTGGCTGTAATGCAGCAGGTGATATGGGTGAAAGGGCAGTCCCCAGAGGCTTCTGGGTAATGTAGTTCCTTTAGAGCCTTTACTCTATTGGCGCTGCGTGCGCTATCTTTACTGCGCATGTGCGAACTCTGGGAGGCCCTGCGCTACTCTAATGGCTGCCGCGGCAGTTCTACGCATATGCGACCTCGCGCCAACCTTAAAATGACCGCCAGCACTCCTGGCACTGTACTGAGCATGCGCGACTACACTGCGCATGCGCGAGCTCCTGCGCATGCGCGAACACACTAAACATGATGGCGCCCTGCAACATATGTTGCTGGGGCCCCCCAGCAAAGCGCTCGCCCCCGTAGCTCCCCGACATGCCGCGGGGGTCCCCGTTCTCCTGCGGAGGTAAGGGGGTCAGGAGGAACCCCGCTACACTTAAAAAGTATTGTAGTTTGTAGGTCCCCAGTGCATGCTGCAGGAACAAGAGCCGCCTCTCAATGGGGCCGGGCCCAATACAAGGGGTGGCCGCCGCCGCGCTGCGCGGACAGTTTTTCCTGAAGACAGGAAAATTGAGTTCAATACTGGCGATGAGCATGGTGGCCACGCCCCTAGCGGTTCAGCCAATGAGGGCGAACCTGCCGGATGACATCATGGCCTCGCCCCCTCCACGCCTCCGTCACGTCCCCCCGTCTTTCCCCCTGCAGATTACAGCAGGCCGGGGATCAGAGCTGCATGCGCCACTAGCCTGGCAGGCGCGCGTGCAGCGCAGACAGCGGCGCCGCAGCCTTACTTATGAGAAGACAAACAATGAAGCATTTAACTATATATTTTATATAAGATGTAGCATTGGGGATTTTTGTGTTTTTGTTGGAAACAGACACCACCGACAGTCCTGTTAAGTTCCTCTTGTTGGAAGTCAGGATTGTTCCACTGTTTGGATACAGAACATTGAAAAGAGCAATCCGTAGAGGCGTTTCTTTTGCAATTTATTTTTATTTTTTTAACCCAGGATTGAAGCAGAGGGTCTCCGGGGCTGAACCCCATTAATTTCAGCTCTGGGGACCCCCTGCTTCCGGAGAAACTTACCTCCAAAGTGGTTGCCGGTATCTCCCTGCCAATGTAAAACTCCCGCATCGCGTGGGCCAGTAGGAAGCCGCTTCCGATGATGTCACGGCTTCCTATTGGCCCGCAGGTCACGGATGCTTTGCAGAAGCGGCCATTGCGTTATCTCTGCTAGATGAGCAGAGTGGCTACCGGCACCCCCACGGAGGGTCTGATTCTCCGGAAGCAAGTTGTCCCCGGAGCTGAAATTAACGGGGTCAGTTCCGGAGACCCCCTGCTTCAATCCTGTGTGCAAGAAAAACAAAAACCCGCTTGGATTGCGCCTTTAAATCTGAGTTACCATGCTATTGTACTATATGTACTTAATAAAAACTGTGCCTCGAAATTCAAAATCCTGCACAGCTAATCGACAAGGAGTTTCCGTGGAAAATTAGGCATCAGAATTGTTATATAACATGTGTGAAATAATATGTGTAATATATTACGTGTAATGGGCACTCACCTTGTATTACCTGAGAAAGGTTTATCTTATCTACAGTAATTATTGCCTCAAGGGCAAAGAACCATGCAGAATGTTTAACAGAGAGCCTGCTTGGAGATATATTAGGAGAAGAACATGGAGCTATGTAAGTATATGTTTGGCATTCATCAGGAAGAAGCCCGGCAGGGAAGGGGGGCCTGAGCAGGTGAACATCTGGATTGCAAGGGGAGCCCAAGACGCTGAACAGGTAGCACCCTTCCCCGCTCCCCCACCTCCCTGCTCAACAAGCTGTCAGCAACCCTCTTACCCCACACCTCTGCCCATGTCTAACAAACAATGCACCGGGTCCGGGTTAAGACTTCTGTCCCAGGCCCCAGGAATGCAGATAGCAGTTCTGACAGATTACACAGACTCTCAGATCTGGATTATAACATATTTAATTGTACTAAATGATATGCTATTTACAGAAATTTTAGGGTGCACCTCCTGGGCCCGAATATATATACACATAATTAAAAAATGTCAGAATATTGAAACCAATGAGATTTCTGGGCCAAAAAAAGTTGCATTCTAATGCAAAGACACTGCTTTTTATCAGCGAAACCCCATTAAAGACCCCAGAGAAAATCAGTGAGAGTTGTCACGTTTGCTATCTATTCAACTCTGATTCCTTAAATAAACATAGAATAAATGCACCCCCCCCCCCAAAAAAAAAGCAAATGCCATAAATCAATAATCGGGGGGGAGCATGAAAATGAAACCAAAACGGCTTAATGCAACATGCTGCATAGTGAGAGTGTTACAAAGTATAAGCACACCATGGCAGTGCCTTCAGTGGAATCCATAATGTGTCATTTGAAGGGCATATACACTGTTGCACTGAGTATTTCTGTATTATCTCAAGATTCTCCCCTCCCCCCACAGAGGGAAGGCAGTCACGTGAGTGCTCTGCAGAAGTAGGGGAAAGGTCGGGCTCAGTTACAATTCCAAATACAAAGGAGACAGAAGCAGCTCCTGTGTCTGCTCGCCCTTCTCCGTCATTTATCTCATTTCTGAACCAGAATACTGCCTTAGAGACGCAAGCACAGGCTAAAAGAGCCAAGGGCTTTATTACAATTCTAAGCGATGGCAAGGCTAGTTTGAAAATGTACACGTATATCCCCAAGGTCAATATGAGGAACTTTCAAGGACAGTAGGAATGCGGCTGGGTCAGCCCTTGAGATTAGAGGAAAGGAGATTTGACCAGCAGCAAAGGAAAGGATTCTTCACTGTAAGGGCAGTGGATATATACTGGGTGCAGAAAAAACGGGACCCTTGTATGTTTCGGCAAATCACAAAATTTTCATAAAAATGCGAGCAATTATAGGTCTGTCGCAGTGCATCTAGAACCTGAGCTGATGTGACATGGAACTAATTGCATTGTCTCTTCACAGGTATGTTTTAACCTCCCCTCCCACCCCCGCCCCCCTCCAACCCTCTGCAAACCCTGAATAGGCCCCAGCATTGCAATTCAGCAAAACATTTTGACAAGGAAAAGGCACACCTCTGCTGTTTAGTCTGTACACACTCACTTGGCTCACAACAGCCTCATGCAACATTACCTACCTCAGATAATAAACCTGCTATGTATCTCAACTTTGTTCTTTCTTGTGGCCTCGTGGATATGTTACTCTCTCTATCTACTACAAACTCCTCCCTCCTGGCCCACACCCAACATCACCATACACCCTTGATTACTCAAAAGCCTTGCACTATCTACTAATTGTTGGTGGAGAACTCTAAAACCAGTACACCAACCACCGCTCACTCTAATGGCAAACACCACAAATTTACAACTTGCAAACAGCTACTCAAATTTCTACTCATACTATTACTCTCTTTTGCAGGTGATATTGAACCTAACCCAGGTCCTCCCATTTCAGCTCTGTTCCATACCCCTGAGAATACCCCCTTCAAATTCCAAAAATTTCTATCTGCCGCCCATATAAATATCCGCCCAAACTGGATGAGCTAAGAGCATGGTGCCTTATGCATAAACCCAAAGTCATTGTTCTCACAGAAACATGGCTAACCCCTAAAACCCTTAATGCAAATATCGCCATTCAGGGATACTCCATTTCTAGTAAAGATAGGTCAAAGAGAGGAAGATGGATGTTATTTTATATTGCAGACACCTTACAATTTACACTGTTAAATTGTCCCCCAAGCCATTTTGAAATTCTAGTTGGCAAAATCTTCCTCCCCTATTCTAAGCCCGTCTTGGTTGCTGGCATCTACCGCCCCCCCTAAAGCCCTTCTACAGTCCCTGACTGATATGACCAAGGTTATTGGCTCCATTTCCTCTTTGAATGAGAAGAGTGAGCTGCTAGTTCTTGGGGATTTCAACTACAATTGGCTTGACCCTAAAAACCACAAAATTCATATACAACTCAAGTCACTTAACCTAACGCAACTAATTTCCCAACCCACACGTACAAACCTGAAATCGCACAACCACTCCTTGCTAGACTGGATTCTTTCCTCAAATCCCATCAGAATCCAATTCTCTGACCATGCAATAGTGTTCTGTGTAAGGAAAATTAAACCACACCAATCAAGCCCTAAAGTTCTTCTCACTAGAACATTTAGAAACTTTAACCCACAAGAGTTTCTGGCTGATCTTACCAACTGCCCTTGGTACAGAATTGACTTAATTCCTGACCCTGATTCTGCGCTCGACTATTTCCAATCCGAGTTCTTAAATCTCTGTGATACCCATGCTCCACTACGTAGAATAAGAGTACAGGGGGCCCACCTATCGTGGGTTACAACTGGCCTTATAGCGCTCTACCATTTAAGGATGCCTTGTAGAAAAGCTACAAAGTTTCTGGCACTACCAAGGATCTCAATCACTACAGATGCATGCGGAATATGTGCACAAGGCAAACAAGGCATGCAAAAGCACAATATTACTCTGACAATCTCCACCAGAATACATCAAACCCAGCTGTCTTCTGGAAGGTTATCAACAATATATTCCAGCCTCCTAGCCATCAACAACCAAGTAATATCACTAAAGAGGATATTACTCTGACAAATCCCACTGACATTGAAAATGCATTCGATGATTACTTTGTGGGGTGAGCTACTAACTTATTAGCGAAACGCAACCCAAACCACAAACATGAACCTCATCTGAGAGTAACCCTATAGCCACACCCTCTCCCAACACTGCTCACAATTTTCAATTGGTCCCAGTATCTGAAGAGGAGATTACACAAGCGCACCTCAAATTAAAACTAAGCAGCCAATGTGGACCTGACTTGCTGCAATCTAAGTTCCTAAGACTTGGTGCCCCAGCAATTGCCAAACCAACTGCTTCCATAGTCAACTCTATTCTGTCTGCAGGTCAAATCCTTCGACCTTGAAAACTGCCAGAGTTGTCCCAATCTTCAAAAGTGGGGACAAAAACACTGTCTCAAACTACAGGCCAATCTCTCTTCTCCCAATACTATCCAAAGTCATGGAAAAATGTGTTCATTCCCAATTAAGCGATTACTATACCAAGGCACATTTCTCTAGCCAATTCCAATCTGGCTTCCTCCCCAAACACTCCAAGGTAACTACCCTGCTAAAAGTTTGCAATGAAAACCAGTGTGGAATGGAAATGGGACAACTCACTGGTGCAGTATTCCTAGATTTTGCAAAGTGCTCTGGAATAGGGAAGCATGCTTTAAACTGGTTTCAGTCCTACCTATCAGGTAGATCCCAACATGTGTCCATCTCAGGCTATAACTCCAAGCCCTTGGATATCACCTATGGTGTCCCGCAAGGCTCTGATCTGGTGCCCCTACTCTTCTCCTGGCATTGGCTAAGCTAGCCATTTATAAGACCAGGAAGCAGTGTTTGGAGAGGGAGGTCCCAACAAACATCTTGGCCATGTTCCGGGCGCTGGTGCACTCCCGAATCCGGGCAGAGTACATGTACGCCGAGTCCACTGGGACGGTTTCAGAGTTTACCTCCCAGTGGGCGTCAGGCGGGGTGCTCTGCTCGGTATCCCCTACTCTGGATTATTTTGTATTGACCCTTCATTTTTAGTGCACTTTATTTTATTTACAGTGCACTTGTTGTTGGTTTAATTTTTATGTTTGTTTGGCTGGGTTTTCTTTGTTCTACTTGGCAACAAGTAGAATTGCTGTTCAACTGATTGGCCGGCAAAGCCAGATCAAAATAGACCTACTCTTCTCAGTGTTCATCAATGATATTCCTACAGCTTGCAAGGAAGCTTCAATACACATGTATCCAGATGACACAATCTTATATGCACACAGCCATAGCCTCTCCGACCTGGAACACATACTTCAATTTGACTTTTTGAGACTTGAAAATTGGATTTCCCAAAACAAACTGTTTTTAAACACTAACAAGACTGTAACATTGATACTTGGAACCAAGGATAAAATGTTAAAGCTTCCAATGACTGTGCTCCACGCGAATGCCACCGTTGCTCCTGTTACTAGTTTTACATACCTAGGAATATGGTTTGACTCCCATTTAACATTTGGGATGCACATTGATATCCTGACATCCAAAACCTATGCCAAACTAGGTATTCTTTACAGGAACAAATCCTCACTAAGTCTGCTGGTCAGAAAGCGTATCACACAGCAGATGCTAATGCCAATTATCGACTATGGGGACATAGTATATGGCTTGTCACCCCAAACCCACCTTGATACCCTCTACAATTCAATATGCGTTTTTGTTCTCCAATGCAACTACAACACACCACTGCGAAATGCTCAAAGAACTAGATTTGTCATCACTTGAGTCTAGACGCAAAGTTCATCTCTCCTGTCTTGCCTACAAATACTTTCTGGGCAAGCGACCCATCTATCTGAACAAGCTCCTCACCCCTACCACATGCAGTATTTATCATCTGAGATCTTACTCCAAAAGACTGTTCATGGTCCCAAGGCTCAGCAAAGTATCCGGCCGTTCCTCCTTCTCTTACCGTGCACCCCAAAACTGGAACTGTCTACTAGAGACTCTCACAGCCGCCAGTAGTCTAAGTTCTTTAAAAACTAAAGCTGTCTCACATTTTAATCTGGTCTGTAACTGTTACATACGCCTATAATATATATTATCTCAAACTGTCCATGCAATGTACAGGCATACCCCGCATTAACGTACGCAATGGGACCGGAGCATGTATGTAAAGCGAAAATGTACCTAAAGTGAAGCACTACCTTTTCCCACTTATCGATGCATGTACTGTACTGCAATCGTTATATACGTGCATAACTGATGTAAATAACGCATTTGTAACAGGCTCTGTAGTCTCCCTGCTTGTGCACAGCTTCGGTACAGGTAGGGAGCCGGTATTGCTGTTCAGGACGTGATGACAGGCGCATGCGTGAGCTGCCGTTTGCCTATTGGGCGATATGTACTTACTCGCGAGTGTACTTAAAGTGAGTGTACTTAAAGCGGGGTATGCCTGTATTGTATTTAATGTATACCCTGTTCACTTACAGTAGAGGCAACGTTTATTCTAACATTTGCCGTAAACTAGCCGGGTTACATTCTGGGTATGTGCTGGGTATGTGCTGGGTATGTGCTGGGTGTGTGCTGGGTGTGTGCTGGGTATGTGCTGGGTATGTGCTGGGTATGTGCTGGGTGTGTGCTGGGTATGTGCTGGGTGTGTGCTGGGTGTGTGCTGGGTATGTGCTGGGTATGTGCTGGGTGTGTGCTGGGTGTGTGCTGGGTATGTGCTGGGTGTGTGCTGGGTGTGTGCTGGGTGTGTGCTGGGTATGTGCTGGGTATGTGCTGGGTATGTGCTGGGTATGTGCTGGGCTAGTTTGAGGCACATTTAAGGCATTTCTGCATTGACTAACGACCCATAGGATTAACACAGCAGGGATCCCTGGCAGTCCCATTCAGTTTGAATGGGACTGCCAGGGACCCCCGCTGTTAATCTGATAGGCCATTAATCAATGCAGAAATGCTGGGGCTAGTTTAAGGAAAGTTTAAGGCATGTATTCAGAATGTACCTGGGTGTTTCCTGGGTTTTTTGGGGAATTGCCACTGGTTTTTGTTCGAATAAGAGTTGCCTCTACTGTATATAACTATGTATTTGTAACCATGTATTATTTGTCATCTTAGCTCTATGCCCAGGACATACTTGAAAAAGAGAGGTAACTCTCAATGTATTACTTCCTGGTAAAACATTTTATAAATAACTAACTAAATTATTACATTTAAGAATTATTTGATAATCTAAAAAATATTCTTTGGATTTTGGTGGTGGCGTGATGACCTCATCGAGTGCATAGTTGCAAAATGGTGTGTAGTGAAAAAGATACGCACGTTATAAAATAGAGCAAGAATTATGGTCCACAACGCTGACATAAAATCTATCCTGATAAAGGACGGTCACTAGGAGAACTGAATCAACTAATCTGAATCGTTCAGGACTGGCAGCAACTGGATCACCACGTTATCGAGGATCCAATCAGACAACGGCGTTCTCGTCTTCGGTCGTGCGTTTCAGCGGGAAGACACACTGAACACACACTTTGAACCACACTTTGAACTCAAACTTTATAGTAATTTTAGTGTTTCAGATTAGATTACAACAGTTTAACACATTTACGAGCTACAAAGGAAAAACTCAGATTTCTCGTTCAATGAACATGCACCTCCCGCAGTGTACCTGGTGCTTGTTAACATAATGCAGTGGCGTCAATTTAGTTAACATCAGCTGATTGCCTACATTGTATATCTTATATATAGTGTTAATCTACATAACAGACCTCCAATTGTGCACATTTGCATGGGGATTGAGTGATATATATATATATATGTGTGTGTGTGTGTGTGTGTAACCCCCCTATCCCCTCCGGCAGCAGGGGTAGGGTGTACATGTGTGAACAACAAAGTCCTGCTCCGCTCCCGATGGGAATAGAGTGTCAGCTCCTTGGTCAGTTACCTGTGATCTCAGGGTTCCCGTTAGCAGGTTCAGGCCTTGGCTGTAATGGAGGGTAGTTGGTGGGTTGGAGGACAAGATAAGAAATAGGGCGCCAGGAGAGAGAGAGACAGAAAATGGGGGGAGAGAGAGAGACACGGAGAATGGGGGAGAGAGAAACACAGAAACTGGGGGGGAGAGAGAGAGAGACAGAGGATGGGGGAGAGAGAGGCAGAGAATGGGTAGAGAGACAGAATGGGAAGGGTGGAATGAGAATGTAGTGATGGGGGGAGAGAGAGAGAGAATGGAGGGGTGAGGGAGAATGGAGGGATGGGGGAGAGTGAGAATGGAAGAATGGGGGAGGGAGAGAATAGAGGGATGGGGGGAGAGAGAGAATGGAGGGATGGGGGAGAGTGAGAATGGAAGAATGGGGGAGAGAGAGAATGGAGGGATGGGGTGAGAGAGAATGGAGGGATGGGGGAGAGTGAGAATGGAAGAATGGGGGAGAGAGAGAATGGAGGGATGGGGTGAGAGAGAATGGAGGGATGGGGGAGAGAGAATGGAGGGATGGGGGGAGGGAGAGAATGGAGGGATGGGGAGAGAGGGAGAATGGAGGGCTTGGGGGAGAGAGAGAATGGAGGGATGGGGGGAGAGAGAATGGAGGGCTTTGGGGGAGAGAGAATAGATGGATGGGGGGAGAGAGAATGGAGGGATGGGGGGAAAGAGAATGGAGGGATGCAGTGTGAGAGAATTGAGGGATGTAGGGGGAAGGAGAGAATGGAGGGATGGGGAGGGAGAGAGAGAATGGAGGTATGGGGGAGAGAATGGAGGTATGGGGGAGAGAATGGAGGATGGGGGGAGAGAGAGAATGGGGTATGTGTGTGAGAGAAGGGGGGACAGAGTGGGGCGGAGAGACATAAAGGAGAAGGGGCGCAGTTGATGATGTCATTTGTTTTATAAATATTTTTTTTAATGTGTCCCGGTTTTTACTTTTGTAAATCTGGTCACCCTAAAGTTAGGTTATGTACAATGATGAATTATCAACTTCCATCTACTCGCACAGCAAATAAAAATATCACTTGTGAGCACATTCACAGGTCTGCATCCCCTGCTATTCCCCATTATCTCTTAGCATACCGTGCTTCCACAGCAGCCAGGGATTCTGGGAAAAGACATGCACACGAGCACACGTTGCATCTTATCCATTTTAACATGAACAACCCCTATAAGCTTATGCCTGCGGACTGCCGTATCTATTTGCACAGACTTACACAGGAAATTGGTGGCTAGGTGCAGTGAAAGCTGCTGTAAGGTCAGTAGTAATCTACAAAGACAGGGCCTTGAACTGCGAAACATTACTTGTGAGATGTGCAAGATCTATGATGCACGGTCCACATACAGAAAAGGATGCTACGCTTTAGCATGGCTTTACTCCCATTCAGGGCCTCCAATGGGGTGTACAAGGGTCCTGGGGCCAGCTGATGCTGAACTTCGACCTGCCCAAAAGTCAGGCCCAACTTCTGTTTCAGGCTGCCTGGGCCTCTGTGTTCTGCAGGGCTCCAGCTCTCCTCAGCTACGGGGCCCTCTCTTGCCAAGCCCCCCTACCCTCCACGGTGCACCTGTCGGCAAAGGAAATTGGGCCCAACTTCTACATCTGGTCGGGGGGCCCATCTCCCCTCTGCTACACAGTCCTTTAGGTAAAATTATGAGGGGGGTGAGAGAGAGAGGAGAGTGAGAGAGAGAGGAGAGTGAGTGAGAGAGGGCTGGTTACGTGAGAGGGGCTGAGAGAGCAGCGAGAGAGATAGATGGCTGAGTGAGTGAGCGAGGGGGTGAGCGAGAGAGAGGGGGTGTGATAAAAAGGGGTTTGAGTGAGAGTGGTGGGTGAGTGAGGGAGAGGTGAGAGAGAGGGGGTCGGTGAGAAAGAGGGGCAGTGAAAGAAATGAGGGAGAGAGAGGAGGAACTTGCAGGGCTGCAGACAGGGGGAAGCAGGTGGAGACTATAGTCCTGGGCCCCTGGAAAAGCTGCCGGTAGCCATGCTGCCATTCATTTGCATGGGAATAAAGACACGTTAAAGCTTAGCACCCTTTTGTGGATCTGGGCAATACTGGTATATGCTTGAGCCCCGATGCAGCTAAAGTGCACTGCAGAGACACCTTGTGGTAATAGTGGTGAAGTGTGTGCAAGTGTCAATTTGAACAAACATCTTGCCTGTGGAAATGAAAGCAATAATGCCACCTGTAAAGATTTACCTAAACTGGATGGGTCCCTTGGAGTTTATTAGGGGGTCCTCCAACATCCGGAGAGAAGAAATATGGCCACAGGTGTCATGGCTCGCTCCAGTTGCCAATACAAAAAGCAGCAATGCCACAGATTTCTATTGGTGTTTGTATAGGGTGACCCCGGGACAGTCCCGGTTTTTAGGCCTCTGTCCCGACTTTTTGGGGTACTGTCCAGGTTCTGTGCTCATTTGCCGGCAAGCTCCGATCGTGCATGAGCAGCCGGCAAACGCTGTTTGTGCATGAGCATCCGGCAAGTGCTGGTCACGCATGCGCGGTCGGCAAGCGCTCTTTGTGCATGTGCAGTCGACCCGGTGTTTGCCGGGACAAATATGGTCACCCTATGTTTGTAGTCCGCCTCCAGGTTTGGAGTTTTTTTTATGTTGCAAAACTTGCCACCGATGACCTCCGGGTCCCCTGGTACAGGTAAGATTTAAAAAAAAGATCCCAGGTAGGCTTGCTTAACCCTTTGCTTAACCCAGGTTCCCATGACGCAGTAGCTACGTCATGGACTCTGCTTCCTTTCGCGTCATCAGTGACGTTATGATCACATGATCGTGTTGTGCCAGAGGGGCAGTGGCAGTCTGGTGTCACTGCCCACCTTTAACCCTTTAAGGGTTAAAGCACCCACGTACCAAGACCCCGGCAATTACATTTTTACAAGGATTGGACCCAGGTGGTCTTCTGGAGCTAAACCGGTTATTCTGGCTTACATACTTTTCGGCGCCCTTCCTGATTTTTTGGGGGGAGGGTTTAAGATGGTGCCCGAGGTCATCCAGTAGGAAACTATGGTCATCTGTTGCAGATTCCTATTGGTCTTTGGTTTGGCAACCATTTAGTTTTCATGAAATGGGAGGAAAGTGTATGGGCCAGGAACATCAAACTGCGTTCAAGTAGAGTTTGCACCCGGTACAAAAATAAATACAAATATGAACATTACCGCAAATTTTAGTTGTATTACATTGCAGTAATATTTGGCCAAAATTGTGATGCAGGAATTAATATAACCATTAATAATGCTATAATATTTATGATAGAGATAACATCAACCCGTGTGATGGTTACCAAAGTATATCACAGGCACCAAAAGGGTTAATACATTAAAAAAAATCACTACTTAACTCCGTTTTCACCTCAGTGGCTGGTAAAGCTTTATTAACCATTAAGGCAACGAAGGGGTTAACCCCCCCACCCCAACCCCCAGGAGGCCAAACTACCTTCCATGGGGCAACTACCCGCAACCACACAAAAATCATACCCCCCCCCCTCTAGACTAATGCCCAAAATCCCTATTAGCGAAATGTACACATTTAAAAAATAATTATAATCACATTAAAAATACATTTTACACACAGAGCCGCAGGCAGATTTTCCGGGGCCTAGTACTATAGTTTCCACTGCCCCCTCCCCCCACCACCCCAGTGTCAGCACCTTGGGAGACACTACCTCTATCTATCATACCCCATCTCTCTGAAGAGAAGCGAATCAGGCACACATACTTATGCAAAGAATTTAATGTGCCACAAAGAAATCCAACGTTTCGGCAGTATACAGCTGCCTTTATCAAGGAGAGGGCTACAGAATATAACAAAGAATACCCTATCTCGCCCCTCACTCTCATCCTCTCTCTCCTCCATCCCCTCTACCACCTCTCTTCCTCACGCCCCCTCCTCATGCTCTCATCTCTCTCCCATTCCCCCACATCTCTCTTCTGTACCACCACCTATCTCCCATGCCCCTATCTCTCTCTGCCTCAACCTCTCCCTCACACAGCCACCTCTCTCCCACACCCCACTCTCTACCTCAATACACATAACCCCTCCCCCTCTCTCCATAACCCCCCTCTCCCCATTCCCATAATAACCCCCCTCCCACCATTCACATAACCCCGCCTCCCCAATTCACATAATAACCCCTCTCCCCCATCCACATAAACCCCCCTCCCACCATTCACAAAATACTCCTCCCCAATTCACATAATAACCCCCTCCCAATTTACATAATAACCCCCTCTCCCCATTCACATAATAACCCTCCTACCACCTTTCCCATAATGTGGTATCTGACTATCCTTGCGTGCCGCCTGCCTCGACCCCGGAACTGGACCTGACTATCCTTGCCTGCCTCGACCCGACTACCCCTGCATCCCAGGCCTCAGATCCCAGGCCAAGGTCGGTGTACTACTCCCTAACTCTGCCCTGCGGGTCCGTATCCTGGTTTCAGTTAGCACGTTATACCCGGGAGCAGGGACAAGATGTCAACAAACTCCCCTTTCCAAATTCTTTCCTTAACAAACCCTGCCAGATGCATACCGAGTGGACTTAAGACACAAATGTAAGATTCCTGAAACGAGTTAACCGGGATATGCTCTTCTGCAGAGCTGGGGCCAACTAATGGGGCCACTACTCCAACCCCACTAGCACTAACAGAGTAAACATGACCTATGCCCAGCTCTCCTGTCTGCACCAATGTGCTTTCAACACCTATATTGCAATCTGGGTTTTTGGCTGCAGACCCAAACTCACCAATCACAAACTAGATGCCTCTGCTACAACACCGGCACTCCCACTGACCCAGAAATTCACAAAATGCAGTCAGAATTTGCTATGAATACCAATTGAAAGGTAACACCGCTATCACACTTGTGCAAGCCGGGGTGCCGTGAACAGAGGTGAAGCATCCAGAAGGTGATTGCCAGCCATCCCAAGCTATAGAACCACTGCTTTCGACGGATGTAACTGGACGGATGAAGTTGCTTCTTCAGCTAGACTGCTACCAACAAGAGGAAGAGGTGGAAGGAAGTTGGCCCTAGGCATCAGCTGCCTCATCGCCAGCAGCTCAAGGGGAAATGGATCAAGACGTGGGCAGGCCTGCTCCCCCCGCCCAGTAGGCACCCACCTGCAGTGAGAGCAGGAATGCCAATCCCTTGCTGATACAGACAATTAAGCGGACAAGCTTGGCGCTGGACCAGCAGAACCCCCAAGGCTATCCATGATCAGCTGCGGTCCTGCTCGGGCAACTGATCAATCAGGATACCAGGGGAAGGAGAAAGCACCAGAGCTGCAGGGCCGGGCATGAACTCCTGAGGTCGAAAGCTGCAGCCAGGATAACCCACGCCACTGTGCCTCCTCCAAAAGAGTCCTGAGATCTTCTTGGCCCATGAGGGATGAGGAGTTCTCACCAGAAGAGCTGGCCATTGTAGGGAACCCAACTGCCGACTCTTAAGTAGCCTAAGGGAGCCCAACCCCCTCACCAATGCCTTCACCTAGTAGGGGTGTTGAAAGGAGGCGGGTCCCCCAGTCAAGCTTCCCCAGCCTGACTGCTGGTGATTTGGATCATTTTGATCAGATGAAAACATCTACAGAGTATCTGTCCCCGTCCAGATTATTTTCCTACGTAGGTAATGCGTGCACTGAGAAAAGATCACGCTGACACACGTTCAGTATGATAATGTCTGACTTTATTCCTACAGACCACATTCATATATAGAGGCTGCAGTGGGGGATTGTATGCAAAAGGAGCTCTCTCAGGTCTAAAGGTTGTGTGTAAATACACATGTCAGTATCTCATTGGTTCTTGTTGGGTCTTTTCCTTGTATGGTCTTGTTGTTGCAGTTTATGGTCCTGTTATTGCAGGTTTTTTGGACACATCAGCATTTGAGGGGAATTCCTCGGTGCCATCTTCCTTACTTGAAGGGAGGGGTAGCTGCGGTAGCCATTTTGAGTAAGGAATCATAGCAAAGTATTACAGATGAAGAAATAGGCATTTTATCCAATCCATCACAGTCCCCCCTTGAAATGTCTATTTCTGAGTCTGTCCCTAGATGTATACTAACTCATCTGTCCAGATGTGCCTGGGAACTCTTTTGTGCTGTACGTTAGACGAGTCATGGCTTGTCCATGACCCCCCTTGCCACAGACTTTGCACATAAGGAAGTCAGATGCTGTCCCTATGGGTTTATACTATTGTACTTAACTGGGAGGGACTGTAACGGAGTAAATGGACCATCTTCCAAGAGTGGAGTATTATTATCTGACTGCAGAAAAAGGGTAGGAGTGCTATTGTCAACAGCTTTGGTCATGAACTTTTTAAAACATGGGAGAACACAGCAGACAATAATCACAAACAAAACAAAAATAATAACTATTGCGATACCTATTTGGGCAAGAATCTTTTGCTATCCCGTCTTTCCTTGCTAGACCATTTTGTGGTCGGTATCCCCAATCTGTTCCCGTGTTCCATCCTACTGCTCCCCAGTAATCACATTCCTTTCCCCAGTAGGAATCCGTTACGCATATATAAGTAGACCTGAAACCGACATTGCTGTATTGATTATATTGCCAATGTGTTGAGGGGCAGCGGACTATATTACAATAATCAAAGGAGAAGGTAGCTACATGAGTATTGGATGAATTATACCAAAACGTGACTACCCCTTCATGTTGGGTGATAGCAATCTATTGTGCCCCCCCCCCCTAGACCCAACAAGCAAAAGATATATAGCATCATTTTCCTTCTGAGGTGTCCTCGTTGGGAGCTGGAACCTTCTTGCAATGAGAGGCGTGTATCCAGGTGTTCTTGCCAGCTAGCTTGACTGATGTCGCTGTGGTCAACAGAACTTGGAAAGGACCATCATATCTGGGCTCTAGGGAATGTTTCCTTACAAATTTCTTCACAAGCACCCAGTCTCCGGGCACGAGTTTGAGTCCCGGTATCTAGATCTGGATCTGGAATAGAAGAAAACACTCGACCATGCATATTGGTTAGTTCTTGCGCTAGAGCAGTTACATATTTGGTCAAAACATCAGACTGCATCTGTAACTGCTGTGGGTAGTAACAACCAAGTTTGGGGGCAGTACCAAACAGTATCTAAAATGGGGATAGAGCATGTTCCCCTCGTGGGGTGTATCGAACACTGAACAAAGCAATGGGTAGACTATCTGGCCAGGGCATATTTGTTTCCTGGGCCATTTTCAACATTCTAGTTTTCAGTGTGCCATTCATTCTTTCTACCTTTCCGCTACTCTGGGGATGGTATGGGGTGTGGAAAGCAAGGGTGGTCCCTAGCGCGGACCAAATTTCTTTAGCTAACGTAGCAGTGAAAGCAGGGCCTTGCAAGGTGTTTCTGCTGTGGTTTTTCCACACATCCTGGGTTACACTTTGCACAAATTGTACATAATTTGCAGAAATTACTAGTCATTGGGGTAATTCCAGGCGCCACATAGTATTTGTCGATCAGTGCATTCATAAGAGTCTTCGAGAGATTTGCTGCTCCATGTGCCCATTGTACCACAGCAGGATACAGTGCCCGTGGCAGACAAAGTTTCTTTTTGTACTCATAAATTCCTTCTTGGGGTGATGCACCTCTTTTCTTCCAGCTTTCCTTTTCTTCCTTTGTTGCAGATTCTTGCAACTTCTTCAGATATTCTCGATTTACTGGGAGGTTCTGCATTAACGGAACCATCCTTGTCGTGTCCACTCGATCTTCCACTTCTCGTATCCCGCTGGCAGCTTGTTTTGCCGCAGCATCCGCCAGATGGTTTCCTCTGGCTTCTTCTGTGTTCAGTTTCCCATGGGCTTTACCTTCAGGATGGCCACATGGCTTGGAAGGAGTAGGGCATCCATCAGAGCTTGTATGGCTGAGCTGTGTTTCACTGGTGTTCCTGCTGCTGTCAGAAATCCCCTGGTTTGCCAAATGACGCCAAAATCATGTGCTACACCAAAGGCATATCTAGAGTCAGTGTAGATATTCGCCGTTTGTCCTTCTGCCAGTTTACACGCTGCAGTGAGAGCTTGTAGTTCAGCCTCTTGTGCGGATGCTGTTGACGGTAGTGTGCTTTCCAGTAGGACCACAGTGTCTGTGGTGACAGCATAACCCATATGGTAGGTGCCTTGTTGATCAGCATATCGAGAACCATCCACAAACAGGATTAGATCTGGGTTCTGTATCAGCGTTTCACTCACCGTGGGCAGATGAGCAGTTTCTAGCTTCATGAGTTCGAAGCAATCATGGGGTAGGTCGACTCCAGCTGTGCTTTATTCTTGTTCGTGTCCCTGCACATCTCCCCCCTCGGGAAGTGGAAGAAGAGTGGAGGGGTTAAGCACTTGGCACCGGAGAAGGGTGACATTGTCTGGAATGAGAAGCGAGCATTGCAACCTGAGGTGTCTGGCAGCGGACAGATGTTTTGGCTGTGTCTGATTGAGAATAGCAGCAATGTCATGTGGTGCCAGGAGAATGAGGTCATGCCCTAGAACGATATCCGAAGTTTTATCCAGCAGTGCTTGAGCAGCAAAGACAGTATGAAGACAGGATGGTCCACCACGAGCCACAGCATCGAGACGGCTGGAGTAATAACCAATAGGTCGACATCGGCCAGCGTGTGGCTGCGTTAACACTCCAGTTGCATGTCCATTTCGTTCTGATACGAAAAGCTTAAAGGGTAAATCATAGTCTGGGAGGCCCAAGGCAGGGGCAGAGGATATTACCTGTTTGAGAACAGTGAAATTCTTGGAAGCCTCTGGGGTCATCTGGAAAAGATTTGTTGTTAAAACATCGTACAATGGTTGCATCTTTTACTGCTTGAGGATCTTGAACCATTCTATACTTATCAGGTTCACCCTTTGCGGTGCGTTTCTTCACAGGGAAAAGAGGGGTATTGCAGTTTACGGGGAAGCGGGGCCCCTTATTTGAGCTGTACAACAATGGGTGGTACCCTTAGGTGCCCGATATCCTCAGGGCCTGTGGACCATAATTTGGACGGGATCCTATCCATGACAGCGGGTGGTATACTGGCAGCTGAGGGTTTGTCTGCTAATGCCAAAAGTATTGGAAGGGAACAAAGGGCAGAGACATCTGACTCCCAGAGCAGGGAGGTTACATCAATGGTGCCGTCCTCGGAGAATATTATGGAGGCCTGTAACCTGGACAAAACATCAGTGCCAAGCAGATTAAGCGGGCAAGTAGAGGAAACTACAAATCGTGCAAATAGTTCAGGGTAGGGACCTATCTGTAGGGGTCGTGTTAATGGGCTAGAGCGCGGTGTGCCATCTACCCCCACACATGAAACATCAATATCAGACAAATAGTAAGGGTCAGGTATGTCTGCAGCTCTAATTACGCTCCTGGCTGCACCTGTGTCTACCAGGAAGGGGGTGAGGTGACATACATTATTGGGGCGCCTTCTACCTGCTTGGGCGTCTGCCCATATAACCTTGGGTAGCGGTCGGGTACTGGGGGGTGTCTGGGGTTAATATTCCAGGTCATGTTTGCCTCCTGTGCAGCGGCCTGTGACTCATTATCTGAGTCAAAACTACCAGGCGTACTATAGTGGTCACTGCTGCTGGGTCTGTGTGCTATTGTTGTGTCAGGGTAGACTTGAATCCCTACCGCTGGGGCAGTGATTGTTTGGGGTGAAAGGACTGGCATCAGGGGTATTAGGGGCACAGTCGGGGTGTAATAGGAACCGTCTGCCTGCATGAACAGTCAAGGTTGGTTTGTCATCTGTGGGTGGGGTAGTGGGTTGTATAGGTGGGGGTGCTGCTGGAGCTGGGAGCGAAGGTAACAAAGGAGTGAGTATAGATAAATCAGTCACACCACAATTAAAACAATCTTCCCTCCCTTTTCTATCTCCTGCTCGGTCCATTTTTCTCTGGACAGCCTTGGTAACATTAAACCAGGCTTCCGCTGTCTTCAGCAGGTTGTTATCATTCAAAATTCCTCTCTTTTCTTTCAATATTTTTCGCCACTCTTCTGGCGGTAACCTGCCTTCTGCTGCAGTAATACTACATACTTTAAACAGCCTACTGGCTTTGTTTTTTCACTTGTTATTATATTAACTTCTGTCCTGGCAATGATAAAATAAATGCAGCGGGACCCTTCTGTCCCTCAACAGAATTATTTTGACTCATACTAACGTAAGGTATGTTTCCCTGTGGGATTCAAAAAACACACAAGACTGCGCTCACTGAACTTCTCCCTCCCACAGAAAAAGACCCCTCTTTCTAGTTGCCATTAGAACAGAAGGAAAAAGAATATTTTCTGGTTTTAAAAGACCCATTCGTGTGGCCAGTACGAACAAACCCTCTAAAAATAAATCTTTACCAGTTACCGGGAAAGCTGCTCCCATTCCTCTGCGTTCTGTTCTCTCTCTTTCCGCCACTAGGTGGCAGGCTAAGACTCCTTTCCCTGTCTTACTTGCCTGTGCTCAAATGTTAAAACTGCACCTTTTTTTTTTTTTTTTTTTTTCATACTGCAATTACTAGCAAAAATGCCCTGCTTTTTTTTTTTTTTTTTTTTCTTCTTCTTTCCCTTCACTTATAACACTTTATTTCCCTTCCAAATAATATACACAGTATCTAATTGTATCCCAATTCCTGCATATAAACCTTTCATAAAAATAACCCTCAATACTTACTTTCACAACACAATCATATGCCTTGATTATCTATCAGCAAATTCACTTGCCTATTTCTTTCCTATTCACTTTCTTTCTTTCTTACTGCAAAGCGTACGTTAACGCGGAAAAAAACAGGAGTTCGGGCAGTTTAACGTCTAGGGGTTATCGCCCAAGCACCTATGGGCTATCTCTTCTACTCTCAACAATCCCCACCCGTCCTCATGAATTCTCAACACTAATACACAAACACATTTTGGACATAACATACAACTTGATTACGAGAGAGGGAAAGGTTGTTCAGGGATCAATCGACAGGATTCCGCGCAGTTACCAACCGTAACGCGCTAAACACTCCTTCCCTCGCAACGCGCCAAACTGCACAGTCACTACCGGGATTCCCGTGTTTCCTCTCTGAACCGACTATACCTTACTCCCCCTTTACCCCTCCTTCCACCAAGTTTACAACGTACATTGACAAAACCCCTAGTCAGCCGACAAAAATCCCACTCCACTCCGGGCTCCCACTTGCGGCACTGACTAACATATATACAACATGTAAACGTATACCGGGTGACAGATAGTCTAGGTAACAGGTTTGAGTTTAAAACGGGCTCTGGGCAAGATATCTACCTGTCTTTAGGTGACCTTCGGAGAGCCGTATGAGACACAGAAATAGACCAACAGCGGAGACAGTGCGTATCGGTAGATAATAAATGTTATCTTACCGTACTCCAGAGGTGATCAGTCTCCTGCCGCGTCCGCACTTGGTCCACCCCGGTCCCTCTGCGCACGGCTGTCCGTTGGTTCAAAACCCAGAGCCCCACATTGGGCGCCAGCTTATTTGGATCATTTTGATCAGATGAAAACATCTACAGAGTATCTGTCCCCGTCCAGATTATTTTCCTACGTAGGTAATGCGTGCACTGAGAAAAGATCACGCTGACACACGTTCAGTATGATAATGTCTGACTTTATTCCTACAGACCACATTCATATATAGAGGCAGCAGTGGGGGATTGTATGCAAAAGGAGCTCTCTCAGGTCTAAAGGTTGTGTGTAAATACACATGTCAGTATCTCATTGGTTCTTGTTGGGTCTTTTCCTTGTATGGTCTTGTTGTTGCAGTTTATGGTCCTGTTATTGCAGGTTTTTTGGACACATCAGCATTTGAGGGGAATTCCTCGGTGCCATCTTCCTTACTTGAAGGGAGGGGTAGCTGCGGTAGCCATTTTGAGTAAGGAATCATAGCAAAGTATTACAGATGAAGAAATAGGCATTTTATCCAATCCATCACACTGGAACTTCGACATATCACTACTATTCCTATTAAGGGACAATGCTTCCTATGACCAAAGTCTGACAATGGCAGTGACATGTTTAATGGAAATGTACATCTGGGTAATTGATGTCTTTCTTACCTAAAACTGACACCTATAAGTATTTTTTTAATATCTTTTTTTAAGTTATTATTTAAACATTATAAACTGAGACATGGAATCACAATACAGTTTTAAAGCATTCCGCAGTACTTCAAACGATATAAAAACATTATAATACCCCAAAAATATGTTTTGTAGTAGTGCTGTTGTAAATGAAAGCACACTAAGGCTTGGTCCCCGCTGGCTGCTGAAGTGCTCGCTATGGCGGGCGCTGCGGGGACAAGAGTCGCCCCCTCAATGGGGCCTGGCCCGCTGCGGGGGGGGGGGGGGGCTTTCTGCGTGGCACGTTTTTCAGACCTACATTAAAATGGTGATTAGACCTAGCGACAGAGCACTGGGCCCCGCCCCCCTGCCGGTTCAGCCAATGAAGGCGAACCTGCGGGTGATGTCATGGCCGTGCCCCCGTTACGCCCCCCTCCTGTCTTTTCCCCTGCCGCTCACTACAGACCGGGGAAACTAGGCTGCATGCGCCGCCAGCCTCGCAGGCGCGTGTGCAGCGCTGGCGCTGGGGCCGTAACCTAATTGTTTAAGAGCTCAATGCAATCTCAGTACAAGTGCAATCCCTCTTTGTTTAATCGCATAGCTGGCATGGTAATTGATTGCTGCTGTTCTGCAACTGTCACCGTGATTAATATTAAACATGTTGACTAAGCACTTGACCGAAGATGAGTTTTACTTGGTCAGCACTTTATCCACATGACCACTGGGCGGTCGACCGGTAAAGATGTTTTTCGTGGCCTTCTTAAATTGAGAAGAGCCAATTTCCACCTACTGAAGATTTGACCGATGAATAGCTTAACGGTTTGAAAACAAGGCTGCGCTGATGTATACTGCAATGGTTGTCAACATGTAAAACTTCATACAGCTCTGCTAACAAACCATATCGTTTATTGGTGAAGAGAGTCAGAGAGTAAAATGTGGGAGGTCCGTCCCTGAACCTTCCATGAGGTGATGGACCTGAAACGCTGTACTTTTTAAGTGTCTTCACCAATAAACTAGATGATCCGTAAGTAGAGCTCTGTGAACTTTTTTGGCTAAGGCAGTCATTGCAAATATCTACACACGGGGGTTTTAACGTTCTTTTTTTCATGATTGTGCATGGGTGTTGGCCACGCTCTATTTTTATTTATTATTTTGCCCCACGAGAACAATGAAATGGTTGCGTTATCTATATACAACATATAAAACCGCTTTTCACTTGAAATGCAGGTAACTCCGTACCGCGCGTGTTAACCCGCAAAGGACCTTAGTGAATCTTCCCCGAAGGGGCTTATTCTATATCCACCAAGAGCGGCCATTGGACTCTTTTAGGCCAGACTTCCCCATTGACTTTAATGGGAAATGTCAGCCGAAACCGGCGCAATCACGGACTATGATGGATATAGAATACGCCCCTAACGGGCCTATTCACTAACCTTTGATAAGTGCTTTAATGCTGGTTACGTGCCCTTTTAAAGCGACATTGCATGTGTAGCTATTCACAAAGCTTTGATAACATGACAATATTGCACTAAAACAGTTCCTTATCGAGGTATAACACTGTGGCTATAACAAGTAGTGCACATTTTTTTATCAGCAACTGCTATTCACTAAAATCCGATATGCAAATCGTACTATACAAACTCGCATTCTTTCCTCGCAGTTTAAAGGGCGGCGAGATCAGAATCACGATTGCATATCAAGGAGTTTGTTTTATTTTTACTGCATGGGATGGTATCCGGGGGGTCCCCGCAGCTGACCCGCATTCACATCAGCTCCGGAGACCCTCGGATTCAGTCCTATGTAATAAATATAAAATTACAGTCAGTTTCATTACCTTAGTGACTAACCTCTAAGGTAATGAAAAGGTCAAATGGCAGGATCTGATTTGTTGTTGGTAGAAGGGGTAGGCGAAGGTGTTAGTTGCCACTAGAGTTGCAGTAGAAGTTAACTCCTTCATTGCCTTAGCGGCTAGCTGCTAAGTTAATGAAGCTGTTTTAATGTTCATTTTAATAACAGAGTATTGAAGCAAGAGGTGTCCTGTGCTGAAAAAAATTAAACACACAAAGTAGTGTGATGTTGTATTTTTTTACAGCACTATAAAAAGTGTAAGATTTTTCTGAGTGTATACCATTTTGACACACATTTCTTATGGTGCGGTAAGAACATGCAAACCCGCTCAGTAATGCGCTGAGCTTATCGAAGTTTAGTGAACAGGCCCCTAAGAGTCTCAATTAGGGCTCAATCCACAAAGCTCTCTTTATTGTGACGTTATCTAAAACAGGATTGGACGTTATGTTCCCTGAGGTCAACGGAGATCCTCTTACTGGCTGCTTTAGGTAACGTTAGGCTCCTTACGGGAGAAAACATGACTTAACGTTGTGTTACTGCTTTTGAAGATTCACGTTAAGTTAAATTAGGTTAATGCCACTTTGCATAAACTAAAGCTGCAGTTCAAACTGGCATTTAAAAAAAAAAAATATATATATATTTTTTCCCTTCAATATGTCCATTGATATAATCTGCACACTGACAAGTGATTAGCTAAATTGCTGATCGATCCGTTCTCCTGTACTGTGCTGGTTCTTGGGTCACTATCATCTTCTGATGTGTTTCTCTGGAATGGGGCTGTATGCTTGTATTATGCAATACGGACATACATTGCCCCCCATGCAGAAAAGATCACTGTTTTGCAGGCACCCCCTGACATCAGTGGGCACTCCCACCTATGCCCCCTTCCCCCAGTGTCCTAACTGTGCTGTGAGTCAAACCTAGACACATACAGTACAGTACAAGACAGAAAGCTATACTTGTGTTCTCCACTGTGTGTCACTATATTACCATCAATTCAAGTCACCCCAAAATGTATCTGATAAGAAGTAGTTTGCTGTATGTAGACACAGTGCATTGGTGCAGACTTAGCATTATTATTTTGCCTAGCATATTACTTTATTGTCTTAACCTTAAAAATAAATGTGTAATGGCAAACAATATTATGCATCGCCGGCTCACAGTTTTCCTACCATTTTGTTACAATCTGGTCCTCTTATAATGTGATCATTGCAGCGAGGTATTCTTAATGAAAATGGAAATGCCAGCAATGTTTGAGATTGCAGAAACAATAATACAGTTTCCTATTTATTTGGGATGGAACACGCACAAACACATTGAGATAAAACGGCGATCGGTACCCTAAGTTGTTTGCAAAACCGTCTGATGATGCACAGTCTTTGTTACTGTTTCTTTTGGTAAGCCAGGCAACCGGATAGAACCATAACATATTCTTGGTGATTATTTAATACACATGATTGAAAGTTAAAGCATTCCCACTGAATTAACCCCGAGGGGTTCTCCAGAGCTGGGCTGCATTATTTGCAGCTCTTGTTCCCCAGACTCTTACTTCCGAACATCAAAAATCCAGTAGACAAGCCTCCATATACACATGTTAAATCATAACAATCAGCAGGGATATTTGTAGGAAAATACAATGTGTCTGTAACAGGGTATGTCTATTCTGCCTGTCTTTCCCCTCTTGTTCCTGCTAGCTGCAGGCTGTAACGGGTTAATTCTGTGGGCTTGTGACCCCCCTCATGCTCCTCTCTGATGGCAGAAGTAAGATGGTGACTCATGGCCTGTGTAAGCCTGTGAGCTTTGAGTCTCTCCCATCCGGGATGAGCGTGCTCACCCCCAGTCCTTAGGGGCTGGGGGAACACCTGATCTAATAGAAAAGACCCTGGATTCATGCATCATCCAGAGACCTGGTGCCTCTGAGACCTGGCACCGCTGTAAGATCATCATGCAGTGACTGAATAAAGATCCCCTAGTTCTATTACACACCGGTCTGGACGGAGTCAGTGAGAAGGTGTGTGAGAGTGCTTCAGAGGGGACTGCTCCTGGTACTTCTAGGATAGCCACTGAAGCTGGAGGAGCTGACACCGAACCCAGATGACAACAAAAGCCTTTAAACTCACCCATCCCACTTTTAATATCAGGTCCTGCCGTATACTTGTGAATTACCAGTCTATTGAGACTTGTCCTTTTCCATTAGAGAGGTGAAGAGAATGTTTAAAGGTATTGTTAGGACCTGCAGTAAAGGCCATACTGTGACGTGGTGGCAAGCTTATAATGTTTTGGCCAAATCATTTAACTAAAAGACTAACTTCTGAAAAGAAAAATAGATGATATTTAACTAAATAATTTGTCAGATTGGATGTAGCATTGGGGATTTGTTTCACAGGTACTGTAGTGTTAGGACCTGCATACTGGTCATGCCATGACGTGGCTGCATACTGGTCATGCCATGACGTGGCTGCATACTGGTCATGCCGTGACGTGGCTGCATACTGGTCATGCTGTGACGTGGCTGCATACTGGTCATGCTGTGACGTGGCTGCATACTGGTCATGCCGTGACGTGGCTGCATACTGGTCATGCTGTGACGTGGCTGCATACTGGTCATGCCGTGACGTGGCTGCATACTGATCATGCCGTGATGTAGCTGCATACCGGTCATGCTGTGACGTGGCTGCATACTGGTCATGCCGTGATGTAGCTGCATACTGGTCATGCCGTGACGTGGCTGCATACTGGTCATGCTGTGACGTGGCTGCATACTGGTCATGCCGTGACGTGGCTGCATACTGGTCATGCCGTGACGTGGCTGCATACTGGTCATGCTGTGACGTGGCTGCATACTGGTCATGCTGTGACGTGGCTGCATACTGGTCATGCTGTGACGTGGCTGCATACTGGTCATGCTGTGACGTGGCTGCATACTGGTCATGCCGTGACGTGGCTGCATACTGGTCATGCTGTGACGTGGCTGCATACTGGTCATGCCGTGACGTGGCTGCATACTGGTCATGCCGTGATGTAGCTGCATACTGGTCATGCCGTGATGTAGCTGCATACTGGTCATGCCGTGATGTGGCTGCATACTGGTCATGCCGTGACGTGGCTGCATACTGGTCATGCCGTGATGTAGCTGCATACTGGTCATGCCGTGACGTGGCTGCATACTGGTCATGCCGTGATGTAGCTGCATACTGGTCATGCCGTGACGTGGCTGCATACTGGTCATGCTGTGACGTGGCTGCATACTGGTCATGCCGTGACGTGGCTGCATACTGGTCATGCCGTGATGTAGCTGCATACTGGTCATGCCGTGATGTAGCTGCAGGCTTATAACGCTTTGGCCAAAGGGTTCAACTAAATGACCCCACTCATGAGACTACCAACATTGAAGTATTTAACTATATATTTTGTCACATTGAATGTAGGTAACGCTGTGCTGCCCGCAGACCAGACCAGCCACAGTACTGAGGTGGAAGGGAGTATACCACACACCCACAGCAGTGAGGGCATGCCCAGAGTGTGGTAGAGTGCATTGCCGGGTCTTGTGAGAGAAGGGTGGTTAGATACTTGCCGAGTACGGGGCGCTAGAGATCCGAGAAGGGAGTCCGTAAACCATGGTTCGAGGTAAGGTGAGAACAGCGAAGTCGTAATCCGCAGCCAAGTCCAGGGGTCAGAGAGGTACACGTAGTCAGGAGGAGCCGGGGTCCAAAGCCAGAGAGGGTACGCAGATGAGCCGAATCGGAATCACGAACTAGAAACAGAGAAGAGAGCCAGGCACAGAACTCCAAACAGCACGAGGCTACTAGAAGCTATGCAGAGCGGGGAAGGAGAGGGAGAACTGGGGTAATAAAGGATGGCTGACCAATGGAGGGCAGAGGAGGGGCGGAGGTGAGTCCGAGCTGTTCCAGGGATAGGCTCAGGGGCAGAGAGGAGGAGGAAGCCAGGTGTGTGGCTTGAATGTGAGGCAGCATTCCGCGATAGGCGGGGGCGGGGTCACCCGTCCACTTGCTCAATAAATCACTCATCTCGTCATTGACAGAAAAATGGCACAACTAAGATTAAGCTCAGCTCCGGCATTGTGCCCAAGTATCGCATTTTCCTTGCATCTATTTGCATTGTTTTTGGTGTGCGTCACACCCACATACCTTTACAGCTAAGATTAAGACGTAGACGCTGCCTGTTGCAAGTATTTTGTATCACTAGTTCTGACAAAATAACAGCGTTGCGACTTCATTTCGCCTTTGATACAGAGAACCCAGTATTTGGGGGGAATTCTCTCATTAAAGGATCTAAAGCGTATTTATCACTTTGTGTTGTGCTGCCTCATTGTGAATCCCTAGCAAAGCTCTCGTAGACTACAGGTACGGGGGAAAAAGCGCTGCAATATATTGCGGCTGGTCGTGCGGGGAAGCACACGCCGGGGCTTAAATAGAGAGTATACGGTCACTGAGCAGGGCAGTTCTTCCGTAAATGTGCTGCAATATTGATATCTTCTAGTATACTTCTGTTTTTCCAGCAGCACTTCAGTTAATAATTTAGAGACACAATGTTATTCCGACTTAAAGTTAACCAATCTTCTTAAGAGCACTTAGAATGGATTTATCATCAATTATGTCATGCATTTTTGGCCTCGGACTTTGAAAGCTTTGCTTGTCAAGCTTTCTTTTTCTTCTTCTTCTTCTGCTGACTCATTTCATTTAGTTCCAGCAAATGACAAAGCCAAATATCATTTGTTTTACGGCCGAGAGGTTTGGGGCGCCGGGATACGCTTCCATCGCAACGCTCACTGTACAAGCCATGCCATGCTAGAAATGCCATTATAAAGCTGAATTTAGCGAATATTACAATAAATGTTCGTTTTAAAAGTAGATCCCTCTGATTTATGGGGCAATAATGGAAGTGAAGTTTGAATCAATAAGCAGCCACTGAAAGAGAGAGAATGACATGATATGAAATGCAATGTGTTGCAGGGAGGGCAAAGTGGATATTCTCCATGCTATATAACGGTCAATGACAGGGAGAAATCATTTGGACACTATAGGGTCTAAGTACTAAGTACTAAACGCCAAACGTTTAATTTTTTTTGGTGCATGTCAAACTCAATTTCAATTGCTTTTGTGTGCGCCTTTGTACTACGCTCTTTTTATTTTGAGTAAGAGCCATGTATACCGTTATAAAAAGTGAAGACAGAAGGTGGGTAATGCTTGCAGAGGCAAAATAGACCAATTAACAATTAATATTTAATTTCCCGACAGACCCTGTCTAACATACGCTTCTAAAATATATTCTTTGTAAGATGTAGTAACGAGCTTTCCCCCCAATGTTTAATAGAGGGGAATGTATTTTTCATCCACTTTGGGGAGCTCATTTATCAAACTCTCCCTGCGGAAGAACTGGTGCTTACAAATCTGCAGCAGATGTATCACAGGGAAAAGAAATACTATTTGTTGCAATAAGACGGTTTCCTTGATACTTTTGCTGCATTTTATTGCCTCTGTTTCTTAGTTTGGAGATGGTTCTGGAAAACATTAAGGTCTATGTACAGTACTGTACACATGTACACACATGCAATACTATATACTCATATATACCAGTTACATGCATGCACGCACACAACTATATACAGTACTAATACATAACATACTAAACACATACATTACTGCAGGGGAGCACAAACTTTAGCAGCTGCGCTCCCTGCCTTTCCTCCGCTGGTGCTCGCGTCCCCTCCCTTACATTGATGTGGCATCAAATGACGCAGCGGGGTCATGCAATGTCACGTGACCCGCAGCGTCATTTGACGCCGCATTGCCATGGACACCGGCAGAGTCAAAGTACGTTTAGAGTTACAGAGGCCTCACGCGATCCCCCAGCATTTAATTTAAATGCCTCGGGGAAGAGCGCGGGGCCTCTGCAATCGCCCGCGCCCCCCAAAAATATCCAGTGCCCCGCTGCATTACTGCATACTCATATATAACATACTGCACACATACACACTACTATATCATCATATATATTATACTGCACACAAACACTACTATATACTTATACATCCCATACTGCACACAAACACTACTATATACTTATACATCCCATACTGCACACAAACACTACTATATACTGTACTTATACATCCCATACTGCACACAAACACTACTATATACTTATACATCCCATACTGCACACAAACACTACTATATACTTATACATCCCATACTGCACACAAACACTACTATATACTAATATGTACCATACAGTACACATATGCCCAGTACACATGCACACTACTATATACTCATATCTACCAACTGCACACATACACTACTTATACATACCATATTGCACACATAAACACATACACTACTATAATACCATACTGCACACATACACTACTATAATACCATACTGCACACATACACTACTATAATACCATACTGCACACATACACTACTATAATACCATACATACTGCACAGATACGCACACACATACTATATACTCATATATACCATACTGTGCACATACACACCTACACTACTATATACTCATATTTATATACCATACTGTACACATACACACACATACACACATACACTACTATATGCTCATATACTGTATAACATACTGCACACAAACACTACTATATATACATATATACTATACTGCACACATACACACATACACTACTGTATACTCATATAAACCATACTGCACCCAAACACTACTATATACTTATGTATACCATATTACACACATATACTACTATATAGTCATATATACCATAATGCATACACACAGTGTCACAAACGGCTTTTTCTGGCGCAAAATTGCTGCATGGAAATCTCATATTAAAATGATGCTTGTGTGATCTACCCTGAAATGTGTCAATCTGTGCCTGCAGTTTTAAAAATTAGTTCATATTTTCTTGGGTGCACAGAAATTGGCGTGCAGACAGTAATGCTATGTACTAAAAAAATAAGATTCTGTGTGTCCCCCAAAAATACATCAAAATCGTCTGCCAAGTTCAACGTGCTGATAGTGAAAAAGCGCAGAATTAAAATGTTTTTGACGCAGCACGGATGTTTCAATATATAGGCTGCCAAAATGTAATCATTTCACAGTAGGGCTATTATAATTGATACAACACAATTAATTGATATTTATTGATACTAGTTATAAATAAGGAATATACATAATTCTGCTTTAATGTAAACTGTCAGGTATTCAACATGATGCAATGCATAAAAAATGATATGAAAATAGCAAATTATGCATCATTTTCATGAAGACATCCTACATACATTTCATGAAGGGTTGTATTACTTTTTAGCACTGACATTTTCAAGCACAAATATATGTAAAATATAATCTATGTACATGGACCCCTTGCTTTGTTGCAGTAGAAAATATCAGATGCAAACTTGATCAAACCAAGTCCAGTTTTGTTTGCATTTAGGAGGTATTAGCAAAATATCCCGATTCATAATGTGTAAAAGCCATATTATCATACAACATGGATCACGAGTCGTGTAGCTTGCACTGTTGCCGGGACACCTGTTGGAGCTAAATATCCGCTTGTAATTAATATTTATAGACATTTGTCTCTTTAAATAGACTAGTTGTTAAAAAAAAAAAAGTATTAGCTAGAGTCCATGGAAGAAAGATGATAGCTTCCTAAGAATGAAGTCTCCTTGCTTACTAATTCACAATTAAGCATTATTTATTTATACATTGAGAGATACCTCTCGTTTTGAAGTATGTCCTGACACCATTATGGCAGAACACCAACAAACAGGAAAACCTAGAGTTAGCTCAAGGCAAACCTTTTCATGGATTCCCCGTGCCAATGAGTTCCCTGCTCTTCAGTGACCTCTTGCATCATTTTTTATTGGTCACTAGCCATACACCTGGTATTTTAAAGATTATTACTTACTTCCACTAGGCTCTGCTGGCAGTCGGAAACATTTCAAGGTAGTAAACAGAAGTGATGTACAGTATGTTCATTCTCCCCCCCCCCAAATAATGTCCTTCCTAAATTATTCATCACATTACGTCCAATATGTGTGAGATTCAAACCAAAGCTCGCTTATCCCTAAATGTTGACTTAAAGTTTCCAATCCAAGGGATCAGGAGACCTGTTTGCTTGCAGCCTGGCAGATTACCAGATTCCCATTCCAGTGAGTAGCCAAGTGTATTTATAGAAATTTAAACTCAGAGACAATTTAGTTTCCTTCTGCATTAAATAACATCTCTTAATAGGGTTTCCCAAACATTTAGGAACATGTGACATTCTAAAAGACTCCAATTTCATATAACCCACTCATGTCAGCCAGAGTAAGTAACCCAGGACCTTTTTCCTTTAGCAACTTGCTTTATGAGTTTAGCTGCCACCGGTACCTATATATTTTTTTAGCTATGAGAAAGGAAGAGGGAATTGGATATAAGCGGAGTTTAACTCACTCAATGCTAGAAGTACCTCACATAGAAAAAATAAAGTGGTGCATTTATACAGACACGAAATGGTTACCAGAGGAAATCCCGAGGTCCAGAGTGGCTGTGTTTCCCAGAATAACTGGGAGACTTACAAAGTCTTTGGTATATTCAGGAGACTGGACGTAACTCCCTTGACAGTCTGTGTGTGAGTGTGAATGCAGGGAGAGTCAGTCTGCTCTGCTACAGTGTCTATCAGTGTATGTATAATATAATGCATGTATGCGTATCTATCTATGAATGCATGCATGTATGAGTGTATATATGTAATTAGATTATAAGTTCTTCGGGGCTTTTCCTAAATGTTACTTTTATGTCAGAAGCACTTCTCCCCATTATGTATTTGTATTATTTGTTATTTACTGCTGTGAAGCGCTATGTACATTAATGGCGCTATATAAATAAAGACATACATACACACATCATGTATATATAGTATGCCCAAGCTAATGCTTATGCATGTACGATCCTGTGTATGTATGCATGAGTACAAGCCCTATTATAGCTTTGTGTTCCGTTATGACCTTATATTGGATCCCTACAATCTGATTTCCCCTGTGTACCCTCGATACTCCAGTCTGACACTTTGTAGACACCCAAACAAGATCTAATTTGGCAACACAGAATTGATAAAGCAGTGTAGTTCAGAATTACACCTGTCCATGTATCACTGCCTGGCAGCTCCTAAATGTTAGGCCGCGCTTATAGTGCCAGCGACGGCAATGCGACGTCGCCCGAAAACAAATGCATTGTCGCCGCCGCGTACGCTTATAGTAAGCGCGACGGCGACGGGGCGACGCGATTTTCGGAAACCGGGAATATTAGATTTTTCAGGGGCTGTCGCCTCATGTGACAGCCACACAACCAATCAATGCCCTGGTCGCCCGCGACGCCGCCGCCAAGCGAAATACCACTTTCGCTAGCGGCGACAGGTGACGTGTCGCGGTCGCGGGCACTATACGCGCGGCCTTACATCTGAAATGGTGCTTTGACAATTACATCTCATTTGTATAACATTTTCGCTATTGATGCTAAAACTAGCAAAACATAATTGAAGCACAGACTAATGTATCTTTGGTTTTTCGGACATTGCTGCACACAGATTGCAAGTGCGATGAATACCTGTCCCAAAGAACTTACAATCTAACGTTCTGGTGCCTGGTGCAGGGAATAAAGTGTCCCACAGGAGAACTGACCCTGGAATTCAAACCCAGATAGAAGCTCTGCCAGTGTTTGTGTTATAGTTTCAGTAAACTCCCATGAAATTGAAGCAAAGAGAGCACATGAAGCCGCCCCCTTAATTCATTTACGAACAGACGCCAGTAACAGAAACCCGACCGTCACCATATCAGTGCGTGGCTGCTCGGTTTCTGCACCCAGTGATATTTAAGAGCACGAAATGTGTTAGCATAACAAATATTTAGCACATTTGCTAGTGCAGATGCTATTACAGTAACATTTCATTAGCTCTTAAGAACCTTCGTCGTGTAGTCATAGAATTAAATGGCGTCAGTAAAAGGGATTCGAACTCTAAGCACATAATGCAGATACAATGTTTCCACGTTTAATGTTCTCGGTGTCCTACTTTATTTCCAGCCCCATAAAGTGAAATTCACAGAAGAAGAAAAAAGAAAGGGAGGTGATGCTGGGAGAAGCTGCGAAAATGCACAAATATTCAAAGTATTCATTCATTCAGCTTTAGTCCTGTCCCCCCTAACTGCCAGGCATGATGCTTTTTGCAGGACCCCAAGGCAGTGAAGGGGTTAATTTAATGCAATTTACGGCTTCATTTAACACGGCAAAGGTAACCCAGTGTAAAGATGTTTATTAAGTTCTTTTGCACTTTTGGAATGCTTATTACCCTGATCATAATAATGCAATTGTTAATAAAATACTAATTACCCCTGTAGTTTAAGGTGAGAAAATAACTTAACTCAATAAGATAGAAAAAGGATATGAATTAACTATTAATTTAGGGAAACCTGGTGTACCCCTCTTTCGCTGTCTGTCGCTGAGTTGGGGGCCTGAGTCCTATGGATCTATGTACAGGCATACCCCGCATTAACGTACGCATTAACGTACGCAATGGGACCGGAGCATGTATGTAAAGCGAAAATGTACTTAAAGTGAAGCACTGCCTTTTCCCCACTTATCGATGCATGTACTGTACTGCAATCGTCATATACGTGCATAACAGATGTAAATAAGGCATTTGTAACAGGCTCTATAGTCTCCCCGCTTGCGCACACCTTTGGTACAGGTAGGGAGCCGGTATTGCTGTTCAGGACGTGCAGACAGGCGCATGCGTGAGCTGCCGTTTGCCTATTGAGCGAGATGTACTTACTCGCGAGTGTACTTAAAGTGAGTGTCCTTAAACCGGGGTATGCCTGTATATGTATTACAGTATGCCATACACATGGCGTGGGGCCAGAGCAACTGGACATAACACTACCATATTGATTTATAACAGGCGTTTATATATGAACGCACACTTTTTATATAACCTGACACTGTGACCCTTAACGGCAGGATCACCTTATACACTATTACACATATAAATGGTACAGTAACAATATGATCGCGGCGCGAGTGGTAGCATGTATCACTGTCAGGCCTCCCAGTCCTGGGGTACTGGCCTACATGCACACCCGTTGGGGTTCATTAGATAGCGTGTATGTTGCAGGCCTGTGCTTCGCAAAGGAACTTCGGTGCCAGTATAGCTGCAGGCAGCAGGAGATATCCTCTGTGGTGTAGCTCACCCACTCACACTTGCCGCACAGTCCTGTTCAGCTGGTCTCTGGTGCACAACGATCTCTTTATGTGCTTTGCTCTGTGTAGTCTGGTCCTGACCGGCTGGGCTCTGCTGCATGCTCTGGTTCGCTATGCAGCGCAACCTCAAAACAACTCCCTACTGGGTCCTGCAGGAACGGACTCACTCGGTCATTGCTGCCCACACTTAACAACCTCTCTCCCTTACTCAGTCCCTCCTCCTTCACCATCCTTCCTACTGGCTTACTACAGTCACATGTCCAATAGAGAGGGACCTGCTAGGGGTTGTAGCCTGTGTTGCTTTCAGACACAGGGGGGTTACACTGATTATTTTCTTTGTGGTAGATTTCTTGCCATTGGGAATTGTATGGATTCTGAAACAGCTTTAAACTACTGTAACTAAGCAAAAAGGATAAGGAAGAGATATTTGTTTGTGTGTAATATTTACAAATGGTACTAAAAGAACTCGATAAACACTAGGAAGCTTATCCTATATCCATCAAAGTGACTGATCTGTATGTTTTTGGCCAAAATTCCCCAATGACTTTGGCCATTTTGGCGGATATGGAATAAACTCCTGAATGTTCATTTATTCTTCATTGCAGTGCTAAGAACCACTATCCTGTAAATAGCTTACTAAGCAAGCTGCAGTGAAAATGCTGGCGCGAAATGTTCAGAAAAGGATGCAGACACGAAGAACGCTTGCTGGCTGTTGATTAAAGACTAGCTCAGTGGTTATGTCACTAACCTTTGAAGTGGGGGTCAGCTCTCCTTCTGACTTTAAGCAAGTCATTTTAACTCTGCGCGCCTCAGCCAACAAAATTATTAGTTTTGAAAGCTCTACAAGGCAGGAACTCTTTATGCCTGCAAAGAAATGGTATGTACAGAGCTGCGTGCACTGTCAGTGCTATATAAAAATATATTACGTATACGCTTATTTAATTAAAATGCCACAATTACTGTAAATTCACAGACGTTTTGCATTTTCTTTTTAAAGCCTCAGATGGGGTTAATCCGCCGCTTTACTTTTCTAGGATACTGTAAATAAACGCGAACTCTACAAAAGTCCATATAAAGTAGAAATATAAGGTAGAAATATTGATGAATGATTGAATAAAATAAGATGGAAATTGTTATTTCAGCATCCACAACACGGAAGCAATCAGCGTGTTCTGCAAAGCTTGTGGCAGATCTGTCACTGGACTACTAAGGGGTTAATATATTACAAATTAACTTTTTCACGTAGTCATTATAAAATAACATACCATTATCCTGAAATAGCATGACGCCATGACGTTACCCTAACGACAATGAGGCCAGTGACATCACATTATTTTTGCCTGTCATTAGCTTGGCGAGGGTCATATTAACTCAGATACAACAACGTTTGATTTCTGATTTACCGGAAGGTAACAGCCCATTATTTGCCCTTATTTAGCAGAGTTTTCAGAGTCTGTGTACACAGGGTGGCCCATGTCTCTTAAGCCGTGACTATACCAAAAAAACACCGGCGGCGTCACCTAGCGTGATGCCGCGCTGCGCAAAAACAAACTGCAGAAATCCTATTTGGCTAAACATACTATCAGCGCTGCGCGCTCCGCCTGGAGCAGCGGGGCATCAGACTGGAGAGGAATTTGCTATTGGCAGACGACGGCCGAGTCACGTGAGTGGTTCAGCCAATGGGGACGAACCGCCCACGCCTACCTGTCTCCTCTCTCCTCTCCTGTCTCTCCTGTATGATCAGATTCCGCTTGGCGGCAGCGTGAGGGTGACGTCATCGGATCGCGCTGCCGCCCGCCGGCATCTGGTATAAACCAAGGTCTTAAGCAGTGCGACTACAAAAGGCACCTTCCGGCACGTCTTGGTAAATATGGCCACTTACAACCCATTCAAGTGAATGAGCGGCGTCTTCCAGCGTGGAAGGTGTCTTATGGACTATGACTCTGACGACGGTGTGACCCAAAACATTGTGCGTCTGTCTTTGTGTACACCACTCTGCATAATAAATCGTTTTGGGCATTTTTAGGTTCATAACCATCGGGTTTTTCTTGAGTGCTTCATGTTTCTTTAAACCTATACCTTACCACCAACGTTTGTATTCTGTATAGTTATCAATCTCAAGATATTCATGGCAGTGTTACAAAGAATATTTGTTCCGTCCATTAGCATCTGTGTCAAATTTCAGAAAAATGTTTATCAAAGTAGTTTTAACTCATATTGCATTATGCATTTTTCAGATGGATGGTGAACTAAGTTGCTGGCAAAACACAGCTCATGGAAATGGGATGTAAACAACCAAAGCATTGGGACACGGACAAACAGTAGCCCACACTGTCTGTAAAATAGCGTTGGGAGAATTAGGTTGGCATTAGGATCAGAAGAAGGTGGTCCATGGTGCAGATTAGCAAATATGCATCTGCCATGCCGGTTATCCAGTCGCATGTGTGAAGCAGAGAAGCTGTACGTGGCACTGCAAAATGCGTTGGTGGGAGTGGTGGAATGATGCCATAGTGTTACTCTGTAACAAAGCAATGTGTACCCCTTAAAAACAAAATGGAATCAATCGTATACAGTAAATGTGGAAACGAATTCAACAAGGTATCGCATGTTATGTCAAAGTTGACACTGGAAAGTAATACAACACAAATTGTTAACAAATAAGCTTAATAATACACATTTTAAACCAGAATATGCTGAAATTACATTAAATATTAATAGAACCCAAATGTGTAACTGACATTGTTGTGTAGAAAGACGTCTAATTGAATGTTATCTGCTAAAGGACGCTAAGGATCTCTACTTTTGTATAGTGGCTTTTTATGTACAGTTCCCAGTTTCTTATTATTTCTCATACTGTATGTTCTTTTGTCTAACTAAAGTCAAGTAAGGGATGGATTTTTAACTGTCTAAAAAGAAGGGTAATACTTGTATGTCTCACTGTCTATAGCACACGATACTCTGGGTTTGGAAGCTCAATATACTGTACGTGTTGGGAATAGGTGCTGTATCTGTCCTGGGTTGAGGGGGGATATTAGACCAGGAGTATTTCATGTTATATGGATTTATATCTTTTTTGTTGATGTACAGTATTCATAAGGAACCCAGTGGGTTCCCATTATGGGTTTGAAAACCTTGTATATATACAGTATATACTGCTAATTTATATGCACTTAGGGTGCAGGATTTATTTCTCTATTTATATTGTAACCGTCTTACTCTCATCCTTTCATGATTTTATTGTGTGATTTACAGAATTCGAACCACTTATATAGGCAGTAATAATAAAGGATAATCAAGCGTATACACTAGGGTCAGGGCCGTCTTAACGTATGGGCACGCTGGGCAGTTGCCCGGGGGCCCCACAGCATAGGGGGGCCCCACGCGCCCGGCCCATGCATGCCCACCAATGCTCTCCCCGTGCCCGGCACCCCGGCTCCGCTCGCTCTACCCCCGCCCGGCACCCCGGCTCCGCTCGCTCTCCCCCGCCCGGAAGTGGAACTCCGCTCGCTCTCCGCCTGCCCGGCTCCCCGGCTCCACTCGCTCTCCTGCCCGCCCGGCACCCCGGCTCCGTTCGCTCTCCCCCCGCCCGGCACCCCGGTTCTCCCCCCGCCCGGCACCCCGGCTCCGCTCGCTCTCCACCTGCCCGGCACCCCGGTTCTCCCCCCGCCCGGCACCCCGGCTCCGCTCGCTCTCCCCCCGCCCGGCACCCTGGTTCTCCCCCCGCCCGGCACCCCGGCTCCGCTCGCTCTCACCACGCCCGGCACCCTGGTTCTCCCCCCGCCCGGCACCCCGGCTCCGCTCGCTCTCCCCCCGCCCGGCACCCTGGTTCTCCCCCCGCCCGGCACCCCGGCTCCGCTCGCTCTCCCCCACCCGGAAGTGGAACTCCGCCTGCTCTACGCCTGCCCGGCACCCCAGCTCCGCTCGCTCTCCCCCCGCCCGGCACCCCGGCTCCGCTCACTCTCCGCTGCCCGGAAGTGGAACTCCGCTCACTCTCTCTCCCCCCGCCCGGCACCCCGGTTCGCATCACAACCGCTCGCAGCCTCGCACTTCCGGTGCCTGCTGCTGCTTATGAGCGCGGGGGAGGCTGGGAGTGGGAGTGGCAGTGTAGGCAGGGCCCTGTGCACTGCTTTGCCCGGGGCCCCTAATGTTGTTATGATGGCCCTGACTAGGGTTTCCCTTTTAGTTACTTTGTTTTAAACCCTCTGCACCGCCCTTTAATTAAGAGCATGTGTGATGTCCAATAATTCAATAGCCTTGAGCAGTTTTTGGATAACAAGCTTTGTGTAAGACCGAGTGTTATTCTCCCCTGGGCCTGCACTAGGAGAGCAACACAACCGTATAAACAAATCTATGCCATGCAAAGTTCTTTTGTGCGAGAGAGAGGATTCGCACTCTGGCTGCCGTAGGCATTGCTCGTTATATTTGCTTTTAACGAACAGTAAAGCAGTCACTATTTCCGGTCCCTTCTAGGTTCTGATTAGAACCCAAAGGAAGATCCACTGTCATCTGAAACAAATGAAAACAGAAATAAATGAAGGTGTATAGAGTTCTCCACTTTGTCATACTTATGGATTTCCATCTGCTCAGGCGTTCTATTGTGATTGGAGCATTAATGCGTCAACTTTATGTCCGTGTTTTACCTGTTTGATAGAACATAATTCCCATGTTATGGTTCACTCTGGATTGTCTCTTGTTGTCTTCTCAGGGCAGGTGGAGTACAGTAACTGCACTTCTTGCACCATGAAACCCAGCACTCATCCAATGTCGCCAAAACTATTCATTTAGGTGAAACTCAGACCCATCTAGTATTTTTCTGATCACCTCTCCACCTTTACTTTGCATATCCTTCCCAAAGGACTTTGGCAGTCTGTACAGTATGTTATTTAATCACTTTGATTGGACAGGATTCCTCGTATAACCATGCTTGTGAAACGTTGATTCTTGGAAATTCATTGAAATTGGTTAGACACGTCAAACCAAAAAAAAAAAAAAAAGAATACAGTATGTTCTTTAAACTTTGATTCAACTTATTTCTGGAACTTCTAGGGCCAACCGAAAATCCAATACTCGTGTACTCATTTACTGGGTATTACATATCCCAAGACTCACGCAAGCATTTGTTGCAAAGGAAAAATAAAATCAGATCAAATCTAATTTTATATCAAGTCTAATATGACACAGGCTTTATAAATGCTATACTCAAATCCTTGCTAATTATCATTGACACCCTTGGCACAGGATATCAAAATCACTTTAAATCTGAATATGATATTGCTTCTTTTTTTCTGTAAAAGGAACAGTCAGCAACAGAGCTGCTGATTTATAAACATATGAAGAACACGTGCTCTGAACATACTACAACAGCCACGCCAAAAACTCTACCCATTCCACGCACAACTCTAGAGGTATAGAAATATATTAATAGAGGGACATATTGATCCTCTCATATTTGGATAACTCATCCTTGGTTAAGCTGGGTACATAATGATCAGGAGACTTTATTTTCTGCCTGTGTATTTATGCAGATTATAGGTATTAGTAGGCATTATCGCTCCGGTTATCGCGGTGCGTTGCATTAACCTTGGCGCGGTATTTAACAATACCGCTATTGAAAACAATGGTTTAAGGTGATCATGCATACATTATTTAACGCATTATTTTGTGTGTTAACGGGGGTTATAACGACTACCACCTCTGTATCTGTCTATGTGCCTGTCTAGTCCTAGTACTGGTCCTGTTGCTGGCACCTCGGGCAGGGAAGGGCTGAAAATTTTTATACTGCACCGACACACTTTATTCGAGCAAATACCCAGTATGTACCTGGCAGATACCTGGAATGCGCCGCTCCTCACCTCTGACAAGCCCCGTTGCATTTGCCTTCCCAGCCTGGGTTCATGCCTGGCTGATGGGCGGCTGATCTGTTAAATGATAATGATTAGGATTTAATAGGCTGCAATGCTTCGCGTGTCTACCAGATGGCATAAATTCATGAATTGTAATGCAGTATATATATATATACTGTGCAGTATTGCAGCCAGCGGGAATAAAATGCTTCAATCCCTGCCTGTAAAATACCTCAATGCACTCGGGCAGAAAACGGTCACAAACCTCAATACACCCGGGTATACCCGAATTCGTGGGACTAGCCGAGCTCGAATAAAGTGTGTCGCCAGTGTATATGCAGGGGACTGGCAGTACCCAAGTGCCACTGGACTTCTGGGATTGAGACTATGTGATCTCTATGGTATCAAATCCCATGATCGCGAGCCCCCCATTCCCACAGGGATGAGGAGTGGAGAGGGCTCCATGTCCATTCCGATCTCGTTCACCTCTCTGATTGGGCCTCACTGCTCCATCGGTATAATGCAATAAACTGCTAGAAAACAAGCATTTACAGCATAGCAGGGGTGCGCAAACTGGGGGGGGGGGGGCACAAACATTTTTTGGGGGATGTAGCGATTACTGAGGCCCTGCGCTCTTTAGCGCGAGGCCTCTCCAGGCCTGACAACAGGGGGGGGTCTTCCGGGGGTTGGCATCCCGGGCCCCGTGAGTTAGGGGGCCCAGCCGCCCGGGCCCCCTGCGTGGTCCTGGCCGTTCCCGTTTATAGTAAAAAACAAAAAACCCGCAGTGTGGCTGCAACCGGTGCCGGGTCTCTGACGGCAGCGCCGGAAGTCAGCTGGGTTAAGCTTCCGGCGTGCCGGCGTGAGAGGGGGGCCGGCGCGCGCGTGAGCAGCAGCGTGTTACACTTGCCTGCAGCAGGGCAGGGCCAGCGGCAACTGCTGTGACCTGCCGCTGGCCCCTTGCAGTAACTGCCCCACCCGCAGCATATGCCCACCCTGCAGCAAATGCCCACCCCGCAGCCACTGGCCCCCCTGCAGTACCGGCACCATCACCCCTCGCAGCACCGCCAGCCACTGTCCCCCCCCCCCCGCAGCACCGCCAACCACTGCCCCCCCCTGCAGCACCGGCACCACCCCTCCCCCAGTCAGCACCACCAGCCACCGTCCCCCCTGCAGCACCGCCAGCCATTGCCACCCCCCCTCGCAGCACCGCCAGCCACTTCCCCCCCCCGCAGCACCGCCAGCCACTGCAGCACCGGCACCAACCCTCCCCCAGTCAGCATCACCAGCCACCGTCCCCCCCCTGCAGCACCGCCAGCCATTCCCCCCTCACCCCCCGCAGCACCGCCAGCCACCGCCCCCCGTAGCACCGCCAGCCCTTGGGGTATTTTTTATATGTATTGGGGTTAGGGGTATTTTTTTTTATATGTATTTTGGGATATATTTGTATATGTATTGGGGGGGTTGGGGTATATTTTTATATATAATGGGTGGTGGGGGTATATTTTTTATATGTATTGGGGAAGTTGGGGTATTTTTTATATGTATTGGGGGTATTTTTATGTTTTAGGAGGACGTGGGGGTATATCTTTATATGTATTCGGAGGGTCTCACATATTTTAGCATTTGTCCAGTATTTTTGGACACGCCACCTGCCAACCCTAGCTGCCGCCCCCCCCTCCCAGCCATCCGGCAGCCACAAGCCTAACGCACCCCCCCCTCTCCCCGTAGCAACAGCACCCCCTTCACAGCCACTGGCCCTCCCGCAGCAACGGCCTTCCCTGTAGCAGCCACCGCCCCCCAAGTAGCAACCCAAGGCCCACCGCCCATTCCTCAGCCACCGCCCCCCCCTAGCTACCGGCCCTCCCAAAGCCACCGGCCCACCCCGCAGCCACTGGGCCTGACCTGAGACCATCCACAAGGTATGTCTGATTATTATATGTATTGGGTTGGGTGGGGGTGGGGTGTATTTTTATATGTATTGGGTTGGGTGGGGGTGGGGTATATTTTTATACGTATTGGGGGGGTGGGGGTATATTTTGTATGTATGTATGTCTTTATTTATATAGCGCCATTAATGTACATAGCGCTTCACAGCAGTAATGGTTACAATCATATAAATAATAAGATATAAATAACACAAAGGGAATAAGTGCTTCAGACTTAAAAGTAACATTTAGGAAAATGAGTCCCTGCCCCGAAGAGCTTACAATCTAATTGGTTGATAGGAAGAAAGTACAGAGACAGTAGGAGGGCGTTCTAGTAATTGCGTCTTCAATGGGCCAAGGTTAATGTATGGGGTGTTAATTATCAGCCATTGAGCTACTCGTATGCTTTTTTTATATATGTATTGTGGGGGGGGGGGGGGGGTGGGGGTGTAATTTTATATGTATTGGGGGGGGTATATTTTTATATGTATTTGGTGGCGTTTGGGGTGTATTTTTATATGTATTGGTGGGGTGGGGGTGTATTTTTATATGTATTGGTGGGGTGGGGGTGTATTTTTATATGTATTGGGGGGGTGTATTTTTATATGTATTGGGGGGGTGTATTTTTATATGTATTGGTGGGGTGGGGTATATTTTTATATGTATTGGTGGGGTGGGGGTGTATTTTTATATGTATTGGGGGGGTGTATTTTTATATGTATTGGTGGGGTGGGGTGTATTTTTATATGTATTGGTGGGGTGGGGGTGTATTTTTATATTTATTGGGGGGGTATATTTTTATATGTATTGGTGGGGTGGGGTGTATTTTTATATGTATTGGGGGGGTATATTTTTATATGTATTGGTGGGGTGGGGGTGTATTTTTATATGTATTGGTGGGGTGTATTTTTATATGTATTGGGGGGGTATATTTTTTATATGTATTGGTGGGGTGGGGTGTATTTTTATATGTATTGGGGGGGTGGGGTGTATTTTTATATGTATTGGGGGGGTATATTTTTTATATGTATTGGTGGGGTGGGGTGTATTTTTATATGTATTGGTGGGGTGGGGGTGTATTTTGATATGTATTGGTGGGGTGGGGTGTATTTTTATATGTATTGGGGGGGTATATTTTTTATATGTATTGGTGGGGTGGGGGTGTATTTTGATATGTATTGGTGGGGTGGGGTGTATTTTTATATGTATTGGGGGGGTATATTTTTATATGTATTGGTGGGGTGGGGTGTATTTTTATATGTATTGGGGGGGTAAGTAAAGTAAAAGTTGTGCGCTAAAAATCTTTTTACATGGTAGGTGCGCTATGGGTTGGGGGGGTGCTATGGGTTGGGGGGGTGCTATGGGTTGGGGGGGGGGCTGCTCCTTTCATTTCTCCCGGGCCCCAGGATTTCTGTTGGCGACCCTGGCCTCTCTAATTCACTTACCTGAATTCAGCCGGCTTCGGGCAACACGTCGCCATGGCAATGCGGCGTCAAATGACACCACAAGGTCATGTGACATGACCCCGCAGCCACATTTTACGCCAGATTAAAGGTAAGAGGGGGCACGACACTGGAAGAGCAAGCAGGGGGGCGCATCGCAGAAAGTTCGCGCACCCCTGCAGTATAGCATCATGTACCGGTACGGCACAAGCGCCCCTGGCGTTCCAGCTTTGTGCCAAACTGGTTACCTCATAAGGACAGGGAAAAGGTTATGCCTGCGCGAAGCAAAACAAAACAAAACAGGGAGCTAGTTTAGTAATTAGTCATTCAGAGATACCTACATAGATATAGAGTAGTATTTATAGGAACACAAGTGATAGATAATTCAATGATCTGCTTACAAAATAGTGGAAGGTTTCAGAGATGATAGGAAAAGCAATTTAATGTCAAAGGTAAGACCTTATAATGTTCTCTTGTTCGTCAAAGGATAATTATAACTGGAGACATGCTGAATTCATTAATAAATACACACTAGCAAATGGAGAATCGTCAGTGAGAGGATTGATTTAAAAGTGAATAAATATGGAAGATATTTACCCTGATGACCCTCGGTAAACCTGTATACTGCTATAAAATTCACTGCTGAAAGCTCAGCCGATGAAACACAGTTTTTGCCAGCACATGCCTGGAACAGATGTTAACCAACTACTGAACTCGAGATCAAACAGATGACATTAGAATGGAAATGTACAGATTTTTATTGTTGAAACTCTATTAAAAGAGAAGGGAAGCAGGGGGTCCCCTGAGCTGAACAGTGTACATTTGAGATGCAGGGACCCCATGGTTCTGGAAATACATACCGGGAAAGCTAGCGCCGGCTACTTCCTGGTATTTAAATTCCTGCGCCACATGGGCCAGTAGGAAGCCACCATGGATGACGACGTGCTTCCTGTTCGTCCGTGTAACGCTCGAGATTTAAATCACCATTTTGTTCCCCTGGAGGGGTTGCCACCCCTGTCCTCAAGGGCCAACAACAAGCCAGGTTTTCAGGATATCCCTGCTTCAGCACAGTTGGCTCTGTCAGTGGCTGAGTCATAATAACCGAGTCACTGATTGCTTCAGCACAGGTGGCTTAATCAGTGACTCAGTTATTATGACTGAGCCACCGGTGCTGAAGCAGGGATATCCTGAAAATCTGGCCCGAAGGTGGCCCTTGAGGACTGGAGTTTGCCGCCCCATATAATCTAATAACCAACACGGTGCAATTCTCAAAATGTCTACACAATAAACATATTTCTTTTTTGTATATACTGTAGGGCACAAAAGTGTGATGCTAGCTCCTAAAATTAAAGATGAAATTGGACCATTAAACTGTGCATAATCTAAAAATAAAATAAAAAATAAAACAACATATTTAAAGCATGGGACTGTGCACATATTTTAGAATAATTAATACAATAGTTATGCTACGAAAACAGTAAGGTGAGACCATATTTCTAGAATAAATTCCCTTTGTTTAAAAAGAAAAGGGAACTGTAAGTGTGCCACTAAAAAGTAACCGTACTCTGTGGAGTTAGAAATAAAAAGTATTGGTGCCCTGGGGTTATAAACAAATACGATCAATAGGCTACAAACTTCGCTCACTATCAATAACTGGGGTTAGGAATGATTAGCTGCCACATTTTGTACTGATCTGCAGTTCTAATCCAGCCAGTATTGTATTGCACATGCATCACCAGCAGGTCACTAGAAGAACATCTCTTTTCAAACCTGTCAGCTGATGTTCAATTGTCTCAGGAACATCTGGAGCGGTCCTAATGAGTTTCAGATCCTTTATAACTATCATAGCCATAAATTGGAGAAACTGACGACCAATTAAACAGCAGATGTGAACTCCCAGAGAGGTCACCGTGAATAGTTTTGAATTCATTGCTAATAACACTGTAACCGGGACTTATCCCTGTTGAAGAAACTGCCTGTAAATCCAGCAAGGAAGCTGGTTAAGTGCAGCCAGGCAATTGACCAGACTCCACCTGCCTAAAGGGAGCTCTGTGAAAGAGTGTAATGTGAGACACAGGAAAGAGATTCCTTAGCTCACATTTGGGCTTTCATAAGGAAAAGGAGGGCTGTGTTCTGAGAGCAAGACAAAAGGGGACCAAACCTCTATGCCTGGACCCTTAAGCAGACAACTACCTGAAGGGCCATCTGCATTAAGGTACCGCTGAGACTTTGGGGTGATAAGTGGGTAAGGGGCTTTTCCCCCCAGCCTTGCAGAGAGGGACTGGGGAAATAAGTTAGCCCTTACACAGGGATTGGTGTTTGTTGTTTTATGTATATTTTTGTTTCCCGTATTATTTAAAGGAGCAGGTAATAAAGCCTTATATTAGTTTCACCTTAAAAACGGTCTCCGCTACGTACCTCTGCACACATCTCTTACAAACATGAATAAGAAAAATGCAAACACTTTTGTGCCGATTTCAATAGAATGTGACTTTTTCTACAGTAGTTGTTTGATGAGTTGTCTTTCAACAAACTCAAAATGCTTTATTCATTTAGTCTCTAGTGTGAAAAGGAGTTACAAAGCAGACAGTGAGCCATTATAGAACATTGTGTTAATACAGAGAGGTAGATAATGTAAATGACCTACTAAGACTTATTTTTGCAAGAAATATTACAGTGCATGATCTGAGCTTCCAATAGCACATCACACCAGTATTGGCATTCGTCCGGTAAAAGCAGATGACACTTAGCCGTGTATCAGCAGATCCGGAATATTGCAAAATGTTTGTGCCAAAGACCCAGACCAGAACAGTTTATAAGAAAACAAAGGCTAACATAATTATATATGATAGGTGAACTGCTTAAAAAAGTGCGATCATCTCAAATGAATCTCTAAATAAGAGACACCTCCGTAATAACGGTCTTCTTAGAAGTAATATATTCTACTCTTAATCATTTAGAATCTACGAGGCTTTCTTTATGAAAACTGGAATTTCCAATAGGCTACAGTCATAGTTTCTTAAGATGGTTCCTCCATCAAACACCTGAGTAGTCCTTGTATCCATCCACTTATATTCATTTCCGGGAAGAAACACATCTCGCTGAACTTGGCCTTGTTCTGTAATGGGTGCTATTAGCATCTGAAAAAAAAAAGGACAAAACTCAGAAACCAGTAACGATTCAAACAATAATTGTCCCACTTTTTCGATCGGTAACAACAGTTACTTGCAGATTTGCATTACAAAATCACCCCCCACCACATACCTGTATTTTCAATGTACAAACCAAATAAAATTTTAAGTGAAAAAAAAAAAGAAGTTTAATCTGCTATTGGCGATTCCTTTTGTCAGTGGTTGGAACTTGATGATGCATTGTGGGAGATGTTAGGTGGTTTAGCACCGAAGCCAGGAAATCCCTAAATAAAGAGTAGTTGCTCTCTCAACTATCTCTTCCATTACTAACCAAGAAAGAACCAAAAGATTGAGCTAGGAAGTGTGCACTTTTAGGTAAAACCATGCTTGTCCAGCCTATTATGGACCAGGCAACTAACAATACCATGGGCTCTGTTACCCAAGGTCTCATAACAGTAATGGACGTTATTTTCCCTGAGATTAACACATCAGCAAAGGCTCAACGTCACGTTATTGTTACACAACATTGTGTGATCTGCCAATAACGTGACTTTCTGTATGACATTCGGATCCGGAAATTGGGGTTTTCCTCTACTCTCCAGCAAAACCCATATTTCAGGGTCTGGATGGGACCGACACAAATCTCTAGGTATGGCAACTAATGTAACATTAAGACACCGCTTTAAGGTTAATGGACTTTAATGAATTTGCGCTCTTAGGCGGTAATGCCACTTTTACATGTACAGTACTACTGACAACTGTGAAAGTAAAAGTAATGCTCTTTCTGTGAGAAAACAAGTATTCTGACTCCTGCACACTGTGGCAAGTGGTAGAGGCAGGCAGTTCACTCACTCCCTTTAGATGCACACTGAGTCCTTCTTTCTTTCTGTTCTTTATTGTACAGGTAAAACAATAGTAACAAAAGAGGGGAATTGTGGGTAAGTGACTTAAGTGTGGGAGAGGTGAATTAAGATAATTCTACCAGGAGATGGGATACAGACTGCTCCTAATGGCTGCTGGCTCCAAAAGGAAGCGCACTTTCCTGTGCAGGCAGGAACAAGCAGAGGACTAATCAACTAACAAAATATAGCAGGGGGGTAAAGCCAAAAGAAGAGAGGATTTAGCAATGGGGAAAAGCAACAATGTTGCAATATACACTGAGGGGCAATGGCTGCCACAGAACAGGGATCCAAACATGCAGAGAGGTTCCAGGACAACAAGACTTAATATTATGTGATTATCCATTGAAGATATGCGGTAAGTCATAACATAAGGTTAACGTCACCTTAAATCATGTAAAGCTTTGTGAATCAGGCCCCATATGGGTTAGAATGAAAGACATAGGGAGTACTGGTACCAGGACTCCAGTGGAAGCAATTCTGCGAAACGCGTGTACAGTCTATTGGGAGACTGGAGCAGAGATAAAGGAGAGGTGAATTCTCACCCGGAGAGATCGCGAGACCAGCAGCTCACCTTGAGAAACTGTGAGATCCCACTCAGAGAGACCGTGAGACCAGAGGGTGACGTTATTTCAAACAGACAGTGCGAACCAAACAAGCTGAGCGGAGGTGAATGTGTGCAGCGGTGACACCTTCCTGAGAGCTCCTGTTTTTACCCCATGTTTGTGAAAAGCATTAAAGAACTTTGAAAATGTGAGCATAATTGACACTGCTCTTAAGTTTTTATCAACACAAACCAAACCGGCACCATTGGGCTCTTCCCTTTTTATCTCGGGATGCTGTTTTGAGGAGAATTGTGACTGGATGCAGCTTACCTGCGCTGTGATCAGAGAGGCTGAATCCAGGATCATGATAAGCACTCTACATGGTTTAATATTTAATTTTATTGTAGAAGTTAATCCATTTTAATAACCATGTGGGACATTGTTGACAGTGTTTGCAATTCTTTATGCCTTAATATATATCACCCACATGTAAACCAGCGCTCACCATTACTTTCAGTTAAATCAGATTTGAAACCAAAAGGCAGGTCCACTTGGGTAACTAAAGCAGCAGACTTAGCACCATTATTAAGCACTTGCAGATATACATCTGACAATAATATTATTAGTTCCCGTTATTTGAATGATTCATATTCACTATTTATTATTCACCAATTGACACGCTCACTGTTGGGATCGCCCGGTTCAATGATTGTTATTCCCCGTATGTGTTAGGCATTTGGTTCTTGCATCCATTAACTGTACATCACAGCAGCAAGCACCGACCATACTTTTCTGACCCCCTCTAGCACATTTTTTAAAAGCGTATCTTAAAAAAGAAAACAAACATTGAACCGGCAGAGAATGTCGAAGTTTTCACTTACTTGTAATATCAGTTTGTTAAGTGGCGCTGCCGTTTATTAGAAATTGGCAACATTTTTTGGTGAGTTTGGACCCACAGTGGATCGGGCAGGTCCTTTGGTCCCCAGATTTCAACGGATCAATGTCATAAAGTGCGATTCGTGTTTTGAGGATTTTTAAAAATGATTATAACCAACGCACTCCACGGATTCCACAGCCCGTGGACGGAATCCAATCCGCGGATTCAGCAGTCTGTTGGCTGAGTCGGCAGATTGGATTCTGCAAATCCGTCCGCTGGGTTGTATCAATGGTGGATTTGGAAGAATCCGCGGGGGTTGAAACCGCGCATTCCGTTTCCGGATTTTACACCGCAAACGGATGTTGGAGGTAACTTCAGTGAAAATCCGGGGAACGGATTTGTGTGGATTCGCCCATCTCTACTATTTACACTCTTTTGCAAACTTGAGTGTACAGATGAGGCCTGACGTAGCTTTCCTGGAGATGTGAGACAAACAGCTGCAACATCTCAGATGTCCGCGGCAGCGTTCCACGGAGTCAGGGATTGCTGCTGCCATTTTTCTCCAGCAATTCCCAGCTGCATGGAATGTTACTGGGGTAATGCTGCTTGTCTTGTCACAATGCCCGTGATGAGAGGTCCATATGGAACCTGAAACATTGCATTCTTCACCGCTCTCTAATAAATGGAAGAGACTGCACTAAGAAATCGGTGAGTAGAGTCCCAGTTGGTGTCTCACTTGGGAAACTCTGTTGCATTGTTTCTTTCAGTCTGTCTTGTGCTGGCTAAAGAGTACATCAAAGCAGCAGATACTAATATGATCCATAAAACTGCTGAGATAGAAGCATGGTATTGAGCATGGATGATTTGAACCGATAAACTTTGGAATCTTTACAGCAGTGCGTGCACACTGGTCAATATTCACTAAATGGTGCTATTTCATAAGACTTCTTGGCACAGATCCACAAAGCCTTGTTAAGTCACTTAACGTGGCGTTCACCTAACTTAATTTGCAGGGTTTATGAAGTTCTCTTAGCCTAACTTCATGTTAAGAGTAACGGTGCATCTTCTAAGGATGTTAAGTCATGTTATTTCCCATAAAAAAACATACTGTATGTAACCCTGTTTCCCCCCCCACCCAATCTCACATAGGGCTTCTCTCTGGCAAACTCGCTCTGGTTACATGGTATAGTGTGGTGCAAACCTGCTGGTAACAGGGGGCCCTGGGTCTCCTGCATGATGTTATAGGCTTCTGGGGTCTTGCCCGAATAGTACTCACAGGTGCAGCACCTCCATCTCTTGCAGCCTCCAGGTGTATGGGGAGAAGTCTCTGCAGAAGAATCTCTTCTCCCTCCTCCCAATAGACTTCACTCTCAGGCAGGAGGTATAATACAACACAGTGTCCTTTATTGTCTCTCTGTATTCAGCAGCACAGTTGATAGTAGCTTGTAGGGTGTCCACCCTCAGGATGTCTGTGGACTCACTCCCAGCCAAAGGGCACAAGGAGCGGTCCTAGCTCTTCCCCTATCCCATGGTGGGATAAGAGGAAACGGTTTCCCTCTGCTCCCCTAAGGAAGGGCCTCAAACAGCCAGAGCCCTGACAGCTTGGTTTGGGTAAACCAGCCTCTATCACGGTAGAGGCAGACTGGCTAAATACAGGAAGTGCAGTGCCTTAAGTACCAGTCCAGAAGGAAACACCCCAGTGCCTCTGATTGGACACAAGGTCTAATTACATTAGATTCTCTGACTCAATGCACTGCTATGACTGGGGCAAACCCATAATTACTCCTGGCAACCTAGCCTTACTAGGCTTTACTGCCAGGAGGAGAGCAGACCTATAGCCCCAAAAAAATCAGGGCTACATGTAGATTTAAGTATAAGGGCCATTATTGATTATATGCCAATGATGGGTACCATGACATTGCATATCAATAGAGGTCCATTAAAGTTAATGCAGTTAATGCCTAAACTGGACACTACCCAAATCCCGGCCCTGAAAGAGGGCTTGTACAGGTCTGCATGAGTGTAACACCACAGTTAGGTATGATCAACCAGCCATAGGTGCCACAGACATGCGGTTACCAGTGTTATATCCCTCTCCTCTCTCTTTCTCAACTTGAGCTTAGGCTTTTTTTTTTTTAAACCATTCCCTATGCTACAACTAAGTCGATAAAGGATAAACCTGGCACATCCTTTGCTACATACATTATTATACACTTTCCCCCCTCATTCCCCATGATATATGTATAGTCTGTGTAATTTTAATTATAAAGCGCTAAAAATGTATGTGGCGCTTTACAACGCTACAGTAGAAGCAGCAGTGGATTTCGAAATCTGCCGCCCCTAGGCCGTACCTGCCGTCCTGCTGCTCCATCCGATTCCCAGCGTCAAGTGATGCCGCGGACGTCACCAAAGTTATGTTACACGGTGTCTCATTGCCATGGTAACACAACGTCATGATGTCATTTTTATTCCAGGGTGACTCCACGTTGGTGACGTCCGCAGTGTCATTTGACGCTGCGAATCAGAAGGAGGAAGAGGCTGGCAGAAAGGAGACAGCAAGGAGGTGCCCGGCATATGTAAGTGACTTCCCATCAGGCTTGATAGGCCCGAGAGCGCGGCAAAAGTGTATGGGGGCCAGACATTTTTGACGCCACCAAATTTTGCCGCCCCAGGCCCGGGCTAATGGAAAATCTGCCACTGTGATGGAGGTAACGGATGCCAAGAGAATGAAGAATGCACAGGAGAAGAGGGTGGTCCACAGTAACTATACGTCTTTCCCCCACAATTATATATAATCGGCGGCGGTGACGTCGGATAAGCAGGACCGACGTTGGATAATGTGTCCAGTGGACTGAATTATACGGCATTGGATGAGGCAAATGGATGACGGAAAGCGGACCATCGGATTCCGAGGACAACCTGTATCTTAAAATGAATTAGTTGCAAAACTTGGGCACAATCATAATTTCACCTTATTCATCAAAGGAAAAATATCCTATTCGTTAGTTCATTCATTAATTCAACCTTCATTCATTTTCTTTAATACATCTGGTGCTGTTTAATTGTTCCAGATATGGCACAGTTGGAGGCTCTGATAAGCGGAACCTCTAGTAGGATAAAGGGTGATAGCACATTAATATGGACTGTGCTTAAGCTTTGATCTTTACACTATTCCACCGGTAGTCTGTCAATATCCCGGAAACATGAAAACATGTCATTATCGAAAAGTGTGAACGGTAACGCAAAAATAATATAAAACCAATTACATGTGCGCGTGCGTTCTTACCTCATCTCCTATCAGAAACTCGTTGTCTACTGTGAATGCCACGGGGTCGTCTGGGCTCAGCCACCACACGGGTCTATAGATAGGGGTCCCACAACGAAGCCACTCTTCTGCATATTTTGTCACGAGAGGGGCCACAAAGTCTTGGTGTTTCTGTATATACTGTCTGGTAAGATTTAAAACCTATCACATAAGAAAGAAAGCAAATGTAGGGATGACTGAGCAAGCACAATGTACTAACATACAGTAAAACCCAACCTGTTCTCGTCGCCGGACACAGCACTGAGGAGGTTAATTCTAAAGCAGGCAGCCTTAGTTAATCTCCTCAGCTGCCTCATTACGCTATTTAAAAAGCCGGCAATACGCCCTGCACGGACCTCTCTCTGATCCAGGAGGCTCGCTGCACCTGGACCTCGCAAGAGGAATCACCCTGCAAGGACCTCTCTCTGATCCAGGAGGCTCGCTGCACCTGGACCGCGCAAGAGGAATCGCCCTGCAGCTTGGACCTTCTATTACCCCCCCCTTTCTCTCCCCCTATCACCCCTTCTCCTTGCCAGAGAGGAGGAAGCCGGGGCCTGAAGGTAACTGACCTCCACACTGTTTCTGTGATTGTTGTTGATAAGGGGTCTAGCCCCTGCGCCCCATAGATAGGATTTTTTTTATTTTTTTATTCCTTTAACCCTATTTTTGCTGAACACCAGCTGTTTCTGTTAAAAGACTTCAATGGAGATTCCTCAACGCCGGCCTCGAGGAACAGGTTGGCAGCCATCCAAACCGCAGACCGCAAAAGCGGATACAATGTCTTTGAAAAGAGTTTAATCACTTCGGTCAAGTTCAAAGACAATTGGCGTGGGAATCTTAGGTTCTAGGGCCCCTGGGAATAAAATTCTTTTTGCCCCTAGCTCCTAGGAACCCCCACACACGATCCACACCGGGTCTAGCAATGAGAGACCCCTGTAAGGGGTCGAGCGGAGAAGGAAGGTCGCGCCATTGACTTCAATGGCGGGGCGGAGGTCACACTGAATCTAATGGCGACGTGCGCCATGCATCGTCTATGGCGGCGCCGGCCATTGATTCCAATGGGGAAAAGCCGCGTGGCGTAAAAACGACTAAGTGTGAAATGCTGAAAAATGTAAGTCCATATCTCCGGTTCTGAAATGACCAGAGGGATGGGATTTGGGTGGTATGTAACCAAGGTTCCGGCTTTAATGCATGGCCATTCCCAGCCCCCTCCGAGCAACCAGACAGAGTGTGGGCGAAGGTAAAGATTTGTGGTTTTTCCAATAGACTTCAATGGCGGCGGTTACCCCATTGAAAGCCTATGGCGGGGAACCCCATTGACGGCAATGGCTGGGTCCGCCATTTAACGCTATGGCGGTGGACCCCGTTGATTTCAATGGGGAAAGAATGAAAAGCAGAGATTCATTTTTAAAGGGACGAATCCTGTATTTTAAAAATGTGTTAAAGTGCATTTCTGTATCTCCGGTTCTGGAGGTCGGAGAGAGTTGAAATTTGGCAAACATGTAAGGTCACTTTAGGCATTAAAAACTGGCAGATTTCGACCCACTGGACCCACCAGAACGGAACTTATTAATATGTGAAGATATTAAAGTTTATATGGGATTTTGGATCTGCTCTGAAAATGCAGACTCCATCTGCTATGCTAATAGGGCAGGAAGGCCATCCTGAAGATTTAGCATAGCCCAGTGATCAAAAGTGATCAAAAGTTAACTGCCCTGATTGTTTATACTAGGGTCAGGAACAAAGGAGCTGAGTATTTTTTAAGTGTGGTACTTCACACTTACAAGGGAAGCCAAAATCTACTTCAAAGAGATTTTTGTAGCCAGCTCGGTGCCTAGGGTTAAGAGATGGGTTTTGAAATGGTATTTAAACCAGGATCAGCCCTTACTCAATTGTCTTCATGTATTGTCGTGATGTCCACATCTGAACCTGAATTATGGAAGAAATGGACCATCCTGTATCCTGATGGCTTTCTTGTCCTAACCTTTATGTAAATGCCTATATTTTGTTGTTATTTGTACTATCTTGTTGTGTTCACCTTTTTCAAGGAATAAATTATATTTTATTATATCTAAGCCTCGTTCAGTTCAACCCAGGTATATTTTTGGTGTGTATTATTAATAGCCTGTCACAAAGTTACCATCACAGGAAGTCATTGCTCCTGTTAATGGACCAATAATAGAGGTTTTCATACACATGGTAATGTGTACAATGGTTTCAAATTGTTACTCTTTCTTTCAAAGGTTTAATGTCTCTTCTGGCATTCTTTTGCCTTTTTAAAGGGTATCTTAAAGCAGTAAAACATGATATTTTCTGTTTTAAAATAAATGAATACATCAGTTCTGTAGTTTTAGAAAATAGTGACTGTTTTTTCTTTTTTAAACTCAATGCTTAATGCCATTTTTAATGAGTTTAAAGCATCCTTTGATTTATGCAGCAGGTTTTAGCCACCTCCCCAGCAGTGCAACATCTTTGCAACACTTTCCTGTTTGTGATAATTTGTTGCAAACGTTCCCAGCAGTTTGAGCTGTAAACTATAACAATGGATAATGTTACCTAAGTAACATAAAGATACATTGTAACTGCTGAGTACATTACACTGAATGAAGTGGCTATTATGTTAGGCTGAGATTATACTCACCACGCGCGATGGAGCGCATGCACATGACGCACGCCTGTTACTGGCGCGAATGTGAACTGTGTTTCGTGGCTATGTTCAGGCAATGGGGAGGCGTGGCCGTGATGTCACGTGAGCGGTTTGCCTTCATTGGCTGAACCACTCACGTGACGCGGCCGTCACTTGAAAAGACAAAATGTTTTGCCTTCGCCTTTGCGCTTCGTAGTGCGCGTTCTAGGGAAGCCATCATAGGGATTGAGCAGGTTATTCCTGTTGCGCACAAGCGCCCAATCGCACGGAGTATAAACGCGGCCTTAGGCACACAATCAGGATTTTGAAAGATCTAAAACAGGAGCACCAAACGATTGCCAGCTTAGGCAAGAACGTGGAACACATTGAATGGAGATATAGGTGCAGGATACATACAATGTACATATGCTTTACGTATAAAAAAAATAAAATATATAAAAAATAAAAATGAAGGGGAAAAGACTATACTGCATAGGCCAAGTTCATGAACCTAGGGAGTCATATTCTACAGAAGGTAAGAAAATAAATGTAAAGAAAGAGCAATTGGAGAAACATACTAAAACTTTTATTGAACAAATGCGGCAGGTATAAAAAATGATTTCCTGCTAGTATGAAAGGTAAATAAATAATTGTAGGACTTGGTGGTCTTGAACTTTCTTTCATATACTGTATATTATCTGGAGAAAGCTGACTTACATCGCCAAACAACTTTGTGAAATGTAACAAAAGCTGCCGTTCTTTATCCACTTAAAATAATAGCATTTTACAATCTCCATCTAATCATATGGTTTGGAAGTATTTACATAAGGAAGAGCATTTAGTAACTTCACAGAACTGTTCTGAATTGAAGATTAAAAGCCATATTAAACCGTGAGAAAAGAACATTCTTTCTTACTGTAGGTTGGGATACCTTATAAAGCAGTGGTCTGTGCTGATTGCCATTTGTTTCCCTTGTCAATGCTGTTTTTATCTTTACAATCTGATGATTCGTTAAGGGGATATAATCATTTAAAATATTAAGTGTCCCTAGAGACCATGGCAGTCTGAAGGTTACCACAGTGACCTCACAAGTTAAAATCGGGAGTTTTAACACTAAAAAGATTATTTTTAAAGAGCCAGGCATATTGTACTCATGAGGCAAGATACTAACATTATGTGAGTTATACAACAATAGACAAAAATACCCAATGCTATATCCAATGTGATGTAGTTAGATACATCAATGCTAGTATTCTCATGAGTAAGGGTCATTTAGATAAACCCTTTGGCCAAAGCGTTATAAGCCTGCAGCCAAGTCACGGCATGACCAGTATGCAGGTCCTAACACTACATATGACAATTCTCATTTACCTCTACTTTTTAAGTAGCAGGTTCTTCCACGTACCTGTGCAGGACAGGTGCACTGAGGCCATTCTCCCTGCACTGCAGAGGTAAATGAGAATGTTCACAGGTAGTGCTAGGACCTGCATAGACCAGACCAGAACAAATTATATCTACAACCACTCATCTATGACACAAAGAACACACTGTGCTCTAAGACAAACATCCTAAATTAAGAGGTATTGATCTTCTACTACAATTATAAGCTCAGAAAACAGCTACTTCCCATAGCCATAATAAATACACAAACATTAAACTCACAAGAGATGATTAATAGAGGTCAGCTCATTTAGATCTACCCTACAAGGCAAGTGCACAACTTTACTTATTAGATATATTTTAGGCAAAGGGATACTGCCCAACCAATATTTTGGTTTGCAATTGCAGCACCAGAAGTGATCTTGTGGCAGAAGTAAACATAGCCCATACAACTATACACATACAGTAGAAGAGACTTTTGTGCTATGGAAAGGTAAATCAAATCATAACTGGACAAGTTCTATGTTAATTTTGGTGAAAGGTCGCACAAACTGCAAATCATTTGCTCTTCAACTAGGAGATACATATTCATCTGTAATATATTATTGGCAACTATTTATTGTAAAACCTGAAGAAGATATGTTTGGGGTTTGTAAAAACTTGTTGAAATGTATAAGCCAGAAGCAATGTGTATATATAGAAGTCTGCTTAAAGGAGGATGAATTCAGAAACACAGAGACTAATGGAATTGAACAGAGAGAATATCCTTTAACCTCAATGAGTAGATAAAATATAGGGGTTGCTCAGCTTTGTTCCTTGTCAAGAGAGAGGGGATTTGGCCCGGGATTAAAGGGGTTACATCCCATTTGGCCACCCTCTACTCTCACCTGGGAAGCAAGGGGTTAACTGGACTGGGGTCCAGTAATGTGTTTTTACCTTGCTTCAGCATCCTAATGTATAGTCCCCTGTAAAAATGTATTGTTTCTGTTCCAGTGTAGCACCAACACATACACTGGGATAGATGCGGGAGGCTTAAGGGGTTAATGAGCTACAGTTTAGGAAAATACAATTGTGTGGGGTAATTTCAGAAACATCTGGGCTTCAACAGGCTTGATTGAAGTTGGGTGTGAAAAGTACAGAGGGGGTTTGGTGTATGTTAAAACATATTGCTGGTAGAGACAGCTAGGACCCAGGCTGGGGCATTGGGTGTGAAATATAGCACCGGTGACAAATGTTCACTACACACAGCCCAGCTTCAAAGGATTTCTTGATGGGGGCCAGGGGTGCGGTTACGCAAGGAGATCTCAGAATGAGTGACCTTATTATATATAAGAATATTATGAGATGTCCTCGGCTGAACGTGCTAAAAGCTACATATGTGTATTCGTGGGACTGATTCGCACATAAGGATTACAGACACCTGATGTCTAGCAGGTACTAAGAGACAGATATTAATATCTCTCTTAATTTTAATATTACACGGTAATATTTAGTCTTATTGGGAGCGTCATGCGTGCCGGAATGTATTAATATGGCTCGCGTGCCAGTAAGTATTACTGAACTGAAGTTATGAAGTTATTTAGATAGGAAAAGCAGTTTTTAAACGTCCTTGGGTGGGAGGAGTTTTACTCTGAGGGATACTGTCAACCTCACCACTGATTTATGAGAGGGGCTGGGTTTAGGTTGTGTTCAATGGGAAATAATGGTATAAGAACCAGGCTCAGCCTATGGCTATTGTCTTTCGTGTCTTTTGTGAATTTCAAGATTGCTGTATGAACTGCTAGTCACGATTTCTGACTATTTCATCATTTCCATCTTAAGTGAGTGTCCATATTTTGTCTGTTATTTGTATAATCTCGTGTGTTCACCTTTTTCAAGGAATAAATTATATTTTATCATATCTAAGTCTCGTTCAGTTCAACCCAGTTATATTTGGTGTGTATTATTAATAGCCTGTCTCAAAGCTACCGTCACATCCCTACATTGACCTGACAATATACCATTATCTGCCAGTGCAATCAATACCAGCAAATAAATCCCAATAGCAGTCATTCTGCTGTGGGATGAATACCATATGTGTTTGTTGTGCAAATTGATTCAAATGTGATTATATGACCACCAAACTACAGTACACGTCTGTATGGATAAAAGTAACGGCAACACATTGTTACAGAGAATGCTTTAAAACCTTCACAATCCTAAGTGTTCTTCAGAGAGAGGATAAAAAGATAACCAATTGCTCACCCAATCATCACAACAAACCCAGGGAGGAGTGTTGAAGGACATCACTGGAAGAAAAGTCACAATTTGCAACCAACGGATAAACAGTTCTTCGTCTGTTAAAAACTCATCTGCCAATGTCCCTCCTTAAAAACAAAACAACAAAAAAAACACACATTGGGAAAGTTACAAAAGTCATTTTGCTAAACACTTATAAAGTAGCATTTAATATTTTGAATACTTGGGATAGACTTATGCTCTACCAAACATCTTATATTTCTCACACGAATCCCAGGGAAGTGTGACACACTTGTACATTTGTTCCTACAGTACTTAGAGAATAAAGATCTGGAAAATATAAATGGGCCCATTAAAGGATTCCAACAGCTGTCTTTTAACTGCCTTATAATATCAATACAGATCTGATACAGGAGAGATGTTAATAGTAGACAACCAAAGGAGAAGGAAGTAGCCCTATTTATTGAAAACACCCTTCATTCTTCACTCAGCCTCTATCAGAAGTTAAGGTAACTGACCACACTAGGCAGAGGAAGAAGAGAGCTGAAAAGATATCCATGGACCGAGTCCAAGCTATGGGCAATATTAGGTTAGGTGGCTTCCACCGTCAGAAGGTGTCTTATGAGATACAGTAGCATCGCTTAGTAAATATGGGATAGTATGTGTCGTTTCAATTCATGTAATGGAGTGAGGCTTCATTACATGAAGGTTGTGTTGAGGTTTGATTTTAGAATATTTAGACGTTTTATACACAGGAGTATGTATTTTCATGATTGACAATATGAGTGTAGCTTAAAATAGGTTCCTTCTTGTGAGAATACTGCTTTTTCTGCTTGATTACTACAATTTGCAAATAAATGAATTGCAGAGATAGATAGTAATAGCTCTGAGAGTCTTACTTTTGCTCTGCTTTGCACATCATTACATTATGTGACACCATCACTGTCCTCTAGTGGCTGGAACAGTGCAGTAAGTGTGCTTTCCAGTCCACAGAGAGTTAATTCCTCAAAGAGAAGCCAGCATCAGCTGCTAACTAATGGAGTTAATCAGACTTCTTGAGTGAACAAGGAACTGGTTTAAAAGACAGACTAAGCTGCTATGCTGAGAGGCTGTTTTCCCCAGAGTGTGTGTGTGTGTGTGTGTGTGGGGGGGGGGGGTGGGAGCGGGGGGTGGGGAAGGGGTTGGAGGAGAGGGGGAGATAAAAGTGCTCCCCAGCTGCAGAAGCTGGTATAGTGGAGAGTTTCTCTGGGCTCATGTGGGGCCGAGTTCCCCTAAGAAGGAAAGGATGACAAGGCTGTGCTGAAGCAGGGACGTCTGCTCCGGAGGACTTACAAACAGATAAGCAAAAAAACCTTTGTTATTGCTGTGTGAAAAGACTGTGTAGATTGTTGCATATGCTAGGGCATGTTTTGAGGGTGGAAACCAGCATAGTTGGCCATCCAACTAGTGAGAGCGAAAGCTACAGTGTAGTTAGCTTTCCCTAAAGGGAATAGGTGTTTATTTTCTATTATTTGGTTTTTCTTAAAGGGAGGGTGGGCCTGTTGCTATATGATTTAATCCCTGTAAATAAACCCCTGAATAGAAAATACAGTGTTTCTGGCCTTAAACTGGGATACAAGAGACTGCAATGTGGTGTGAGCATCACAATTATTAACTGTAATAACAAAAATCTAGAGGGTGTGAAAATCATACATAACTGATCTTCCTTACTTCACTATGACACAAGCTCGCACTAGGGCTAATCCAGCTGCTTCCCAGCCAAGATAGCACACAACCGAGTTCACAGAAAGTTACCTTATTCAATTGCTAGAAATGGAGAAGCAGACCATTTAAAGTCAATCTCTATGCATTACAGATGTAGCAGCTATTACTGCACCCATTAACGCGTTGGGAGATCATGGATGACGCGTTTTTCTGCATGGGTTTTGGCACTTTGAATGGAGAGGCTCGGAAAAAGCGGGCTGCGCATTTTGTGTCCTAATGCGCTAGTTGGTGCAATGATGGTCACTACATCTGCACACCACTCAACAGAGGGTTGAATTTAGGCTTGGGTTCAAATAAATATCGTTGGAGAGAGCATGTGTGGGGGTGAAGAATTGCACTAACAACAGGTACGCATACAAGAGGGACTGGAAGCCGTTATTGCAAGAAAAGTAGCTGTAAAACCAAGGTCTGGTGTAAAAGTAGCAGAGGAGGCGCTGTCAAGTAGGTACATCTTTTATAACTATGAAGATTGATTGCTCTTCTTTTGACCCTTTCAGTGCCACAGGATTATGTTATGGGCACTTGCACTTGGGGGGGCGCCATGACGTAGTGACGACCTCATCCTCAAAGGGTCATTTTTGTCCAAGTTAGATCTGCCCTGTGAGGAGGAGGACTTTTCCTCTTCCGTCGCACAGAAAATAGGTGCTGCGGTCATGTCACCGCATTGTGCTGGAGAAGCACCACTACCCCTTCGGCACTCAAAGAGAAGACTAATAGACTATACACCTTTATATGCTGTGGACTTCTTCAATGCACCTCCTCCTTTCAGTATTGTCTTTGATATTATCTCTCTGGTATTAATTTTGCCAAGTGTCCCAGGTGCAAAGCTAGGGCCAGAAACAGCACCACGTTTATCAAGGACAACGATTCCCATTGGAACTGATGGGATTTATAACTATAAACCCGGCGTAATCATTTGGCATTCAGCTTTGCTCCAGTGTTGCAGCTGGGAGACTTGAATAAACGACCCTCTTCACTGCCCCCCATTACTACATTCTTCCAGGGTCCCCGTGGGATTGGTGTTCTCTCCAAATAAATAATGTCGATATAAATAAATATAAATCCATTACCTACTGCATCTGGAATGAAAAAGTTGTATCCTAATAAACTGTAATGAAGAATGGAAGGAATAATTCCTTTAAGTCCACGGTAGGTCCAGTCCGAATGAAGGGGGCTCATTTGAACAAATAACGGTAAATAGTTTGATCTGCAGAGGAAGAATACACAAGTATGTTTTATTCATACACACTAATTGTTTGTCTACGGTTGCTTCCCATCACTTTACAACAATTCAAAATGTGCGGCCCATTTAAAAATGTAAATAAAATAATTAGTACATGCATTAAAATTAACCAATTAAATATTATTATTTATTACCCGCAACTATTTAGACATTGAGTCTATAATTGGTTGGGGTTATGTCTCAAAATTGTCTCTGCTAAACTGGTCCAAGGCAAAAACTGCATCCTATTTTTCCAGGGAAACTGACTCTCATTGAAAGAAATGGCATTGACTTCTTTGATAAATCTGAGGATTTAATTACATGTATTTTTCCAGATGCAAAACTGGGGCAGGTTTAACTTCCAAGAGACTTCGGGTTAGGGGTTTGGGTAAACGAAGTAGAAAAAGGGGATGCTAAAATGTGATGGAACTTCTTTCACAACATCAGCATGACCATGATCCTCCTCCCCGCCCACAACCAACAACAACAAATGTACATTTCTCTGGCCCTTCTGGCCACTGAAAATATGAACTGCATGTATGCTTGTTAACAATACTTTATTCAATTAATCGCCTTCCACTGTACGTAAGTTGTAGATTAATGATTACTCCCATGCCTGATACATCACACAATCTTAGGGGCCTATGCAGTAAAGGTTAAAAAAAGAAAAGTCGCCGGGCCATTTATATCGCCGTTTTTTGGAGCGTTGCTATCACGGTATTCAGAAAGCATTGATTACCTGTCATAGCAAAATTCCCAAAACGGGCGAGTTTCCGCCGGCGATAGGATCAACCCTCTGGAAAGGCCTTACCCGGCGATTCATTTCTGCTGCAGAGAGAGCCACCTCTCCCAGCGAAAATCTCGCCTGAAATGTATGATTTTTAATATACATTTTCATCCTAGTGTAGATGTGCAGGGGGTCTCCGGAGCAAGACCGCGTTGGTTTGAGGTCTGGGGACCCCCTACTTCCTGAGATACAGGCCCCGTTAGGGGGTGCCGGTATCTCCTATGCATTGGATTACCACGTCACGTGACCAGGACAATTAAATGCATAGAAGATACCGGCACCCCCTAATGGGCTGTATCTCGGGAAGCAGGGGGTCCCCGGACCTCAAACCAATGCGGTTCTGCTTCGGAGACCCCCTGCACATCTACACTAGGATGAATATGTATATAAAAAAAATATTTAGTAAACACCAATACACCACCCACCCCCTGTGCCCCCCCATACTGTAAATCCATGATTTATTTTTTAACATACAGTATTAATACCCCAGGCCGGCAGGGGTCCCCTGTGGGCCCGACGGGTGTCCGCAGGCCCCACAGTGCACCCCGGAGGGTGCCCATGGGTGTCTGGGGGTCCCCGGTTGGTCACCGCTAGGCGCCGGGGGCCTCCAGGTTGTACCCGCTGGCCAAAATGGGGTCCACGGGTGGTGTCTGGGGGACCCCGGGTCATCCCCACCGGTGTCTGGGACCCTCAGGTGGTTCCCAAGGGGGTCATTGGCCCTCGGGTTGTCCCTGCGGGTCCGCGGGGCCTCCACAGCTGTGGGGCCCCCGGTTTTTCCCCCCAGGTGTCTCCCATGGATCTGCAGGTGGTACCCGTGGGTGTCTGGGGGTCCTCTGGTGGTTCCCACAGGAGTCTGGGGGCCCTTGGGTGGTTCTCATGGGGTCTGGAGCCCTGGGGTGGTCGCTACATTTAAATAAATCCTCCCCCCCAAACACATACAGTACAGTAATGGGCAAAATAACTATTATCCAGATATGGATAATAGATTATTTGCCCATTATTAATCACAAAATTAGCCAGCATACATAAATAAAGTAAATAACTACAGTTCTACTTACCCCTGGCATTATAAAGTGCGTCCTCGTCAGGATACTTAAGGTCCCTGTCCTCCGTTGCCAGAAAGCATACATACATAATAAATACAATCTAATGTCTCCTAACCCTTTAATCACCATGGTGGTTAATAACTGCTATAGTAATTAAGGGGTTAACCCACCCTGCCCCGCTGCCAGCCCAGGGAGGCCTAAGTACCCACCCTGGACCCACTATACCCACCCTGTACCCATTGAGTAGTATACTGGTACATCATACCCATATAATAATATGGCATGACAAGCCACTATAGCACTTAATGGGCACCCTAATCAAAATACATTAATGCACAAAACACAAAATAAGAAAACATTAAAAACCACTGTAACACCACCATTCAATAAATCAAACCTCTAGCCAGCTAATGCAATTAATAAAAGCACTTCCCAGCTCAACAATGAATTAATGAAAGCATGTGAGGCCTGCTGACACCCGTCGGGCCCACCGGGGACCCCCGCCGGCCTGGGGTATTAATACTGTATGTTAAAAAATAAATCATGGTTTTACAGTATGGGGAGGCATGGGTGGGTATGGGTGGGTGGTGTATTGGTGTTTATTAGATTTTGTAATGTTTTTTTGGGGGGCCTAGGAGGTGGTTAGTGGGGCTGTTGTTTGTATTGTGGGTAGCGGGGGTTGGTGAAGGGGGTATTAGCCCCAAGGATGGGTGTTTAGGCCTTGTGGGGATGCAGCGGGAGGGGTTAACTCCCGGTATTAACCGCAAAGTTAATGAAGGGCTTAAGTCCACCCGCAATCTCCCGCAAGGCCTAAACACCCACCAAGGGCCAAATACCCCCTTCACCCACCTCCGCTAACCACAATAAGCCTGGCACGGGTGGTTAACCCCCTCATTGCCTTAGCGGTTAGCCGCTAAGGTAATGAAGTTGCTGTAAATGCATTTTTCCTGCCTCGGATGCATGCCGGGGGGCTCCGGTGCTGGTATTAATGTGTATCAGCTCCGGAGACCCCCGGCATCAATCCCAGGCAGGAAAAAGGCCTGATTTTTTCTAAGTCCCGTCTCTCCGCTTATCAATACTCATTTCCGCTTCTCCCCACCAACTTGCCAACTTCTCCTGGCGTTTGGATTTGGGGAGAAAATTGCCATTCTAGAGCGGCGATAGGCGGCGATAACCCACTCGCGTCTACAAGAATTGCGCGAGTTTATGATCATTCAGAAAAGCGTCGATAAGTGTCTTATCGCCGCTCAGTCGGCGATTTGATTTTGTTAAAAAGTTTTTGGGGCGATTCAGGCATTTATCGCCCACTTATCGACGCTTACTGAATAGCAGTAGGTATTTTGCCGTATAAGTGGTCGATATGTGGCTTATGAGCGCTTAGTGCATAGGCCCTTAGTATTGAATAAAGTCTTACAAGCTATTATTCTTTGCCTGGTAAGATACTGTATGACTGCATGTGTATAGTTCAGTTGACTTACCTTGTACTTGCAGTAATTATTGTTGAATTTCCAAGCTTTGCTGCCAGCAGGGCCAGAAAGCCTGTGTAACTGTCCCCCTCCAATCCTTTTGGTGGTTGGATTGATTGTTCCATGAATGTGTTTCCTTCCACACCTTCAAATGTCATGTATTCAGCTCCGAGATTCTTTTTCAAAGTACTCACAGTGTTTAAGTACCACTTAACTGCAGCTTCACTAGTTATATTTAATCGCCCAGAGAACTGGCCCTTCCATTTAGTCAAAACAGGTGCCTGCAAGAGGTAAATCACAGGAAAGAAAAGTTATGTCAAGGTAGATGATAATTCCAACTGAAATGTAGTATACAGACATACTCCGCTTTAAGGACATTCACTTTAAGTACACTTGCGAGTAAGGACATATCGCCCAATAGGCAAACGGCAGCTCGCGCATGCGCCTGTCAGCACGTCCTGAACAGCAATACCGGCTCCCTACCTGTACCGAAGCTGTGCGCAAGCGGGGAGACTAGAGAGCCTGTTACACATGCGTTATTTACATCAGTTATGCACATATAGGACGATTGCAGTACAGTACATGCATCAATAAGTGGGGAAAAGGCAGTGCTTCACTTTAAGTACATTTTCACTTTACATACACGCTCCGGTCCCATTGTTAATGCGGGGTATGCCTGTATATTACACGCTCCGGTCCCATTGCGTACGTTAATGTGGGGTATGCCTGTATATTACACGCTCCGGTCCCATTGCGTACGTTAATGCGGGGTATGCCTGTATATTACACGCTCCGGTCGCATTGCGTACGTTAATGCGGGGTATGCCTGTATATTACACGCTCCGGTCCCATTGCGTACGTTAATGCGGGGTATGCCTGTATATTACACGCTCCGGTCCCATTGCGTACGTTAATGCGGGGTATGCCTGTATATTACACGCTCCGGTCCCATTGCGTACGTTAATGCGGGGTATGCCTGTATCTTACACGCTCCGGTCCCATTGCGTACGTTAATGCGGGGTATGCCTGTATATTACACGCTCCGGTCCCATTGCGTACGTTAATGCGGGGTATGCCTGTATATTACACGCTCCGGTCCCATTGCGTACGTTAATGCGGGGTATGCCTGTATATTACACGCTCCGGTCCCATTGCGTACGTTAATGCGGGGTATGCCTGTATATTACACGCTCCGGTCCCATTGCGTACGTTAATGCGGGGTATGCCTGTATATTACACGCTCCGGTCCCATTGCGTACGTTAATGCGGGGTATGCCTGTATATTACACGCTCCGGTCCCATTGCGTACGTTAATGCGGGGTATGCCTGTATATTACACGCTCCGGTCCCATTGCGTACGTTAATGCGGGGTATGCCTGTATATTACACGCTCCGGTCCCATTGCGTACGTTAATGCGGGGTATGCCTGTATATTACACGCTCCGGTCCCATTGCGTACGTTAATGCGGGGTATGCCTGTATATTACACGCTCCGGTCCCATTGCGTACGTTAATGCGGGGTATGCCTGTATATTACACGCTCCGGTCCCATTGCGTACGTTAATGCGGGGTATGCCTGTATATTACACGCTCCGGTCCCATTGCGTACGTTAATGCGGGGTATGCCTGTATATTACACGCTCCGGTCCCATTGCGTACGTTAATGCGGGGTATGCCTGTATATTACACGCTCCGGTCCCATTGCGTACGTTAATGCGGGGTATGCCTGTATATTACACGCTCCGGTCCCATTGCGTACGTTAATGCGGGGTATGCCTGTATGTTACACGCTCCGGTCCCATTGCGTACGTTAATGCGGGGTATGCCTGTATGTTACACGCTCCGGTCCCATTGCGTACGTTAATGCGGGGTATGCCTGTATGTTACACGCTCCGGTCCCATTGCGTACGTTAATGCGGGGTATGCCTGTATATTACACGCTCCGGTCCCATTGCGTACGTTAATGCGGGGTATGCCTGTATATTACACGCTCCGGTCCCATTGCGTACGTTAATGCGGGGTATGCCTGTATGTTACACGCTCCGGTCCCATTGCGTACGTTAATGCGGGGTATGCCTGTATATTACACTCTCCGGTCCCATTGCGTACGTTAATGCGGGGTATGCCTGTATATTACACGCTCCGGTCCCATTGCGTACGTTAATGCGGGGTATGCCTGTATATTACACGCTCCGGTCCCATTGCGTACGTTAATGCGGGGTATGCCTGTATATTACACGCTCCGGTCCCATTGCGTACGTTAATGCGGGGTATGCCTGTATATTACACGCTCCGGTCCCATTGCGTACGTTAATGCGGGGTATGCCTGTATATTACACGCTCCGGTCCCATTGCGTACGTTAATGCGGGGTATGCCTGTATATTACACGCTCCGGTCCCATTGCGTACGTTAATGCGGGGTATGCCTGTATATTACACGCTCCGGTCCCATTGCGTACGTTAATGCGGGGTATGCCTGTATATTACACGCTCCGGTCCCATTGCGTACGTTAATGCGGGGTATGCCTGTATATTACACGCTCCGGTCCCATTGCGTACGTTAATGCGGGGTATGCCTGTATATTACACGCTCCGGTCCCATTGCGTACGTTAATGCGGGGTATGCCTGTATATTACACGCTCCGGTCCCATTGCGTACGTTAATGCGGGGTATGCCTGTATATTACACGCTCCGGTCCCATTGCGTACGTTAATGCGGGGTATGCCTGTATATTACACGCTCCGGTCCCATTGCGTACGTTAATGCGGGGTATGCCTGTATATTACACGCTCCGGTCCCATTGCGTACGTTAATGCGGGGTATGCGGGGTATGCCTGTATATTACACGCTCCGGTCCCATTGCGTACGTTAATGCGGGGTATGCTTGTATATTACACGCTCCGGTCCCATTGCGTACGTTAATGCGGGGTATGCCTGTATATTACACGCTCCGGTCCCATTGCGTACGTTAATGCGGGGTATGCCTGTATATTACACGCTCCGGTCCCATTGCGTACGTTAATGCGGGGTATGCCTGTATATTACACGCTCCGGTCCCATTGCGTACGTTAATGCGGGGTATGCCTGTATGTTACACGCTCCGGTCCCATTGTGTACGTTAATGCGGGGTATGCCTGTATGTTACACGCTCCGGTCCCATTGCGTACGTTAATGCGGGGTATGCCTGTATATTACACGCTCCGGTCCCATTGTGTACGTTAATGCGGGGTATGCCTGTATATTACACGCTCCGGTCCCATTGCGTACGTTAATGCGGGGTATGCCTGTATGTTACACGCTCCGGTCCCATTGCGTACGTTAATGCGGGGTATGCCTGTATATTACACTCTCCGGTCCCATTGCGTACGTTAATGCGGGGTATGCCTGTATATTACACGCTCCGGTCCCATTGCGTACGTTAATGCGGGGTATGCCTGTATATTACACGCTCCGGTCCCATTGCGTACGTTAATGCGGGGTATGCCTGTATATTACACGCTCCGGTCCCATTGCGTACGTTAATGCGGGGTATGCCTGTATATTACACGCTCCGGTCCCATTGCGTACGTTAATGCGGGGTATGCCTGTATATTACACGCTCCGGTCCCATTGCGTACGTTAATGCGGGGTATGCCTGTATATTACACGCTCCGGTCCCATTGCGTACGTTAATGCGGGGTATGCCTGTATATTACACGCTCCGGTCCCATTGCGTACGTTAATGCGGGGTATGCCTGTATATTACACGCTCCGGTCCCATTGCGTACGTTAATGCGGGGTATGCGGGGTATGCCTGTATATTACACGCTCCGGTCCCATTGCGTACGTTAATGCGGGGTATGCCTGTATATTACACGCTCCGGTCCCATTGCGTACGTTAATGCGGGGTATGCCTGTATATTACACGCTCCGGTCCCATTGCGTACGTTAATGCGGGGTATGCCTGTATATTACACGCTCCGGTCCCATTGCGTACGTTAATGCGGGGTATGCGGGGTATGCCTGTATATTACACGCTCCGGTCCCATTGCGTACGTTAATGCGGGGTATGCCTGTATATTACACGCTCCGGTCCCATTGCGTACGTTAATGCGGGGTATGCCTGTATATTACACGCTCCGGTCCCATTGCGTACGTTAATGCGGGGTATGCCTGTATATTACACGCTCCGGTCCCATTGCGTACGTTAATGCGGGGTATGCCTGTATATTACACGCTCCGGTCCCATTGCGTACGTTAATGCGGGGTATGCCTGTATATTACACGCTCCGGTCCCATTGCGTACGTTAATGCGGGGTATGCCTGTATATTACACGCTCCGGTCCCATTGCGTACGTTAATGCGGGGTATGCCTGTATATTACACGCTCCGGTCCCATTGCGTACGTTAATGCGGGGTATGCCTGTATATTACACGCTCCGGTCCCATTGCGTACGTTAATGCGGGGTATGCCTGTATATTACACGCTCCGGTCCCATTGCGTACGTTAATGCGGGGTATGCCTGTATATTACACGCTCCGGTCCCATTGCGTACGTTAATGCGGGGTATGCGGGGTATGCCTGTATATTACATGCTCCGGTCCCATTGCGTACGTTAATGCGGGGTATGCCTGTATATTACACGCTCCGGTCCCATTGCGTACGTTAATGCGGGGTATGCCTGTATATTACACGCTCCGGTCCCATTGTGTACGTTAATGCGGGGTATGCCTGTATATTACACGCTCCGGTCCCATTGCGTACGTTAATGCGGGGTATGCGGGGTATGCCTGTATATTACACGCTCCGGTCCCATTGCGTACGTTAATGCGGGGTATGCCTGTATATTACACGCTCCGGTCCCATTGCGTACGTTAATGCGGGGTATGCCTTTATATTACACGCTCCGGTCCCATTGCGTACGTTAATGCGGTGTATGCCTGTATATTACACGCTCCGGTCCCATTGCGTACGTTAATGCGGGGTATGCCTGTATATTACACGCTCCGGTCCCATTGCGTACGTTAATGCGGGGTATGCCTGTATATTACACGCTCCGGTCCCATTGCGCACGTTAATGCGGGGTATGCCTGTATATTACACGCTCCGGTCCCATTGCGTACGTTAATGCGGGGTATGCCTGTATATTACACGCTCCGGTCCCATTGCGTACGTTAATGCGGGGTATGCCTGTATATTACACGCTCCGGTCCCATTGCGTACGTTAATGCGGGGTATGCCTGTATATTACACGCTTCGGTCCCATTGCGTACGTTAATGCGGGGTATGCCTGTATATTACACGCTCCGGTCCCATTGCGTACGTTAATGCGGGGTATGCCTGTATATTACACGCTCCGGTCCCATTGCGTACGTTAATGCGGGGTATGCCTGTATATTACACGCTCCGGTCCCATTGCGTACGTTAATGCGGGGTATGCCTGTATATTACACGCTCCGGTCCCATTGCGTACGTTAATGCGGGGTATGCCTGTATATTACACGCTCCGGTCCCATTGCGTACGTTAATGCGGGGTATGCCTGTATATTACACGCTCCGGTCCCATTGCGTACGTTAATGCGGGGTATGCCTGTATATTACACGCTCCGGTCCCATTGCGTACGTTAATGCTGGGTATGCCTGTATATTACACGCTCCGGTCCCATTGCGTACGTTAATGCGGGGTATGCGGGGTATGCCTGTATATTACATGCTCCGGTCCCATTGCGTACGTTAATGCGGGGTATGCCTGTATATTACACGCTCCGGTCCCATTGCGTACGTTAATGCGGGGTATGCCTGTATATTACACGCTCCGGTCCCATTGTGTACGTTAATGCGGGGTATGCCTGTATATTACACGCTCCGGTCCCATTGCGTACGTTAATGCGGGGTATGCGGGGTATGCCTGTATATTACACGCTCCGGTCCCATTGCGTACGTTAATGCGGGGTATGCCTGTATATTACACGCTCCGGTCCCATTGCGTACGTTAATGCGGGGTATGCCTTTATATTACACGCTCCGGTCCCATTGCGTACGTTAATGCGGTGTATGCCTGTATATTACACGCTCCGGTCCCATTGCGTACGTTAATGCGGGGTATGCCTGTATATTACACGCTCCGGTCCCATTGCGTACGTTAATGCGGGGTATGCCTGTATATTACACGCTCCGGTCCCATTGCGCACGTTAATGCGGGGTATGCCTGTATATTACACGCTCCGGTCCCATTGCGTACGTTAATGCGGGGTATGCCTGTATATTACACGCTCCGGTCCCATTGCGTACGTTAATGCGGGGTATGCCTGTATATTACACGCTCCGGTCCCATTGCGTACGTTAATGCGGGGTATGCCTGTATATTACACGCTCCGGTCCCATTGCGTACGTTAATGCGGGGTATGCCTGTATATTACACGCTTCGGTCCCATTGCGTACGTTAATGCGGGGTATGCCTGTATATTACACGCTCCGGTCCCATTGCGTACGTTAATGCGGGGTATGCCTGTATATTACACGCTCCGGTCCCATTGCGTACGTTAATGCGGGGTATGCCTGTATATTACACGCTCCGGTCCCATTGCGTACGTTAATGCGGGGTATGCCTGTATATTACACGCTCCGGTCCCATTGCGTACGTTAATGCGGGGTATGCCTGTATATTACACGCTCCGGTCCCATTGCGTACGTTAATGCGGGGTATGCCTGTATATTACACGCTCCGGTCCCATTGCGTACGTTAATGCGGGGTATGCCTGTATATTACACGCTCCGGTCCCATTGCGTACGTTAATGCGGGGTATGCCTGTATATTACACGCTCCGGTCCCATTGCGTACGTTAATGCGGGGTATGCCTGTATATTACACGCTCCGGTCCCATTGCGTACGTTAATGCGGGGTATGCCTGTATATTACACGCTCCGGTCCCATTGCGTACGTTAATGCGGGGTATGCGGGGTATGCCTGTATATTACATGCTCCGGTCCCATTGCGTACGTTAATGCGGGGTATGCCTGTATATTACACGCTCCGGTCCCATTGCGTACGTTAATGCGGGGTATGCCTGTATATTACACGCTCCGGTCCCATTGTGTACGTTAATGCGGGGTATGCCTGTATATTACACGCTCCGGTCCCATTGCGTACGTTAATGCGGGGTATGCGGGGTATGCCTGTATATTACACGCTCCGGTCCCATTGCGTACGTTAATGCGGGGTATGCCTGTATATTACACGCTCCGGTCCCATTGCGTACGTTAATGCGGGGTATGCCTGTATATTACACGCTCCGGTCCCATTGCGTACGTTAATGCGGTGTATGCCTGTATATTACACGCTCCGGTCCCATTGCGTACGTTAATGCGGGGTATGCCTGTATATTACACGCTCCGGTCCCATTGCGTACGTTAATGCGGGGTATGCCTGTATATTACACGCTCCGGTCCCATTGCGCACGTTAATGCGGGGTATGCCTGTATATTACACGCTCCGGTCCCATTGCGTACGTTAATGCGGGGTATGCCTGTATATTACACGCTCCGGTCCCATTGCGTACGTTAATGCGGGGTATGCCTGTATATTACACGCTCCGGTCCCATTGCGTACGTTAATGCGGGGTATGCCTGTATATTACACGCTCCGGTCCCATTGCGTACGTTAATGCGGGGTATGCCTGTATATTACACGCTTCGGTCCCATTGCGTACGTTAATGCGGGGTATGCCTGTATATTACACGCTCCGGTCCCATTGCGTACGTTAATGCGGGGTATGCCTGTATATTACACGCTCCGGTCCCATTGCGTACGTTAATGTGGGGTATGCCTGTATATTACACGCTCCGGTCCCATTGCGTACGTTAATGCGGGGTATGCCTGTATATTACACGCTCCGGTCCCATTGCGTACGTTAATGCGGGGTATGCCTGTATATTACACGCTCCGGTCCCATTGCGTACGTTAATGCGGGGTATGCCTGTATATTACACGCTCCGGTCCCATTGCGTACGTTAATGCGGGGTATGCCTGTATATTACACGCTCCGGTCCCATTGCGTACGTTAATGCGGGGTATGCCTGTATATTACACGCTCCGGTCCCATTGCGTACGTTAATGCGGGGTATGCCTGTATATTACACGCTCCGGTCCCATTGCGTACGTTAATGCGGGGTATGCCTGTATATTACACGCTCCGGTCCCATTGCGTACGTTAATGCGGGGTATGCCTGTATATTACACGCTCCGGTCCCATTGCGTACGTTAATGCGGGGTATGCCTGTATATTACACGCTCCGGTCCCATTGCGTACGTTAATGCGGGGTATGCGGGGTATGCCTGTATATTACACGCTCCGGTCCCATTGCGTACGTTAATGCGGGGTATGCCTGTGTCTTTTTATTTTCAGGTTAGTCCCAGATCCACAAAGTTCCATTATTGCATTTATGTAATATCTTTATTTGTACAGTGCCATTTAAGTACCTAGCGCGTCACAGCTGTAACACACGGGACATACTAACATAACACATAATGGGAATAAGAGCATCAGACATAAAAGTAACATTAGGAAAAAGGCGTCTCTGCCCCGAAGAGCTTACAATCTAAGTGGTAAACAGGAAGAATGTACAGAGACAGAAGGAGGGTGTTCTTGTAAGTGCGTCGGCAAGGGGCCAAGGTTTGAGGTGTATAGTATCAGCCATGGAGCTACCCATATGCTTTGTGAAAGAGGTGTGTTTTAAGAAGGGTCTGAAAGATGGATAAAGAGGGTGCTAGTCGGATATTGAGGGAAAGGGCATTCCAAAGGTGTGGGGCAGTGAGTGAGACATTTTAGGCAGGAGAGGGCTTTAGATACAATAGGGGAAAAGAGCAGACATCCTTGAGCAGAACGCAAGAGTCGGGCAGGTGTATAGCAAGAAATTAGGGCTGAGATGTAAGGAGGAGCAGAAGAAGTATAAAGCCTTAAAAGTGAGCAGACGGTTGTGTGTAATACGGGATTTGATAGGAAGCCAGGAATGGGATTTCAGCAGGGGAGATGCTGAGACAGATTTAGGACAGAGTAGAGTGATTCTAGCAGCGTTTGGGATATATTGTGCTGAAGGAGGGGCTCAGCGGCCAAGTCACGTTATCTCCCTGTGCCTCAGGCACCAAAAAACAGATTGTAAACTCTACAGGGCAGGGACTATGTCTGCAAAAATGTCTCTGTAAAGTGCTACGTAAAACTAGCAGCGCTATACAAGAGCAAACAAACAATTATTATTATTATTATTATTGAAAGAGCCAGGTGAGAGGCAGGAAGGCCGGACAGTAGAAGTTTACAATAATCAAGATGGGAGTGTCAGGATCGCGCATGGCGCGTCCTGCCGATCAGCTGGATGGTCGCGTAGACTCCCCTCTCCGCGCGTACACACGCAAGTTGGCCGTTCGTCCCGGACGCGCGCCCGCAACTGCAGTTAGGAGCGCAACCTTGGTGGTATCAACATTTTTGACATGCTAAGTTTGAGTCGGCCCAGGGCCATGCAGAATGATATCGAGGAGAGATATTCAGAAACTTTGGTCTGTACAGCAGATGTAAGGTTAGAGGTTGAAAAGTAAATGTGTGTGACATCAGCATAGAGGTTATATATGAACCAAGAGATGTGATTAGATCACCTAGAGAGAGTGTGTAAAGAGAATAGGTCCCAGGACAGTGCCCCGGAGTATCCCTACGGAGAGATCGATATAGGAGGTGTTAGCAAACAAGACATTGAAAGTATGATGGGAGAGGTAAGAGGAGATCCAGGATAGGAGCTCTGTATCCTATGCTAATGAGATAATGAGCACTTGTTGCTTTTGCATAACATTCACTTCCTGGATTGGCGTTAAACTCAGGGAACATAATGTCCGTTACTGATTGTAGCAACATGACGTTCTGAGCCCTCAGTTAATGGAGCTTTGTGGATCTGGCTCTTAGTGTTTTGATGAGAGAGGATGATCTATATTTGTACTTTACATCAAGGACACATCATCAATGAATCCATGTTTTTTTATCGCGCTAACTACCCAGCATGGATCAATATGGTGAGCAGGTGAGGATAGTGCCCAAATGCTTCTAAGAAGAGGAGGATCTTAGGTGATTTCTTCAAAGCTTGGAGTGTGGGAAGCTTTCCCGATGTCGATAGGCAGGTTGTGCCAAGGCAGCAACTATAATATTCAAGTAAAATTATCTGCTTATTTCTACTTGCGTTGTCCGATTTTCAAATAAAACATTTGAGCCCATATTTGCTAAGCAGTGCTATTCCATAAGACACGTTGTGGTGCCAGAAGGAACCGGCCTAAGACATTTGGTTGCTGCCATTTTGCCGCGACCAAATGACCGCCAGCACTTCACCGTGACTCAGCCCGCCACTGTGACCTGTCGTCACCGGCCACTAAGGTAAGTGCCTAAACCCCCTACCCTAAATCCCCCTAACCTAATTCCTTACACTAAAACGCCTTACCCTAACCCTCAAACCCCCTACCCTAACCACTAAACCCCCTAAAATGAACCCCCTGTCCTAATTGTTAAACCCCATAAATTAACCCCAAACCAAACCACTAAGACTCCTTAAATAAACACCCTTTAAATTAACCACCTACCTTAAATGCTAAAACCCCTTAGAAGCAGCCGTGGTCGTGAAGAAACTGCCGTGACCACACATCCCATTCCGGAAGGCCCTTCATAATACGTTCAACTACTACATACTGTAGTCCCCAAAGCCTCCTACTGAAGCAGAACATCTGCACAATATTTATCAAAGCAAAAAATCCAGCTGTTTCCTAATGGACCTTTTTCTCTAATACCGTAAATCTGGTGCAGTGGTGCACTGGTATTTCCCCAGATTTGCATAAATAGACCTCAATGACTTGAAATGACATCCAGTGAAAATAACTTAATTTGCTTTATATGGGGATCAATGCTCCAGCTTGCGAAATCGGACATCTGGTCGTGTTTTGCCATGACCAGGTCAGTGCCGGCGTTTGGCCGCAGACGAACCCTTCACCGCAGCCGCTCTGTCGCTGGTCACTCAGTCGCTGCCCATTTAAGGGAGTTTTAGCAGTTAGGGGGTCAAGGATAGGGGTTTTAGGTTAAGGGGTTAGGTGGTTAGGGTAACGGGTAGCATTAGAATTAGGGGATAAGGTTAGGAGTTTTAGGGTAAGGAGTTAATGTTTTTAGGGGAGGAGGTAACGTTAGTATTATGAGTTAAAATGAGGGGGTTTTAGGGTAAAGGTAAGGTTAAGGGCTTTCTTTAGCAGCGAAATGGACAGCAGAGCGATGTCCCGGTGATGGGTTGAGTGCCGGCTAAACACCGGCAGCAACTTAAGTCGCGGCAAAACGGCCACGACCAAATGTCCTAGACCACCAGCTTGCTATGCTTAATACACATGGACAATACTGCATGTAAGTGTCAGTGCTTTTGGTCCTGGAAGGTTTAGTAGCATATATTTTAGTGCCTAATAATTGTGTAATATACTGTAGCCCATACCATGGATCCATCTGACTTTGAATGAAGACTGAGCCAGTAGTTTCCTGTTCCTTCTTGCAAATACATTTTAAATGGCTCGGAGTTGATACTTGCATAGGGCGACGTGGTTATTAATAGTTTTAAATGTTTAAGCAGATATGGATCCCGCCTATGTCGTTGAGTGTCTGTTCCTTGGTTGGCAACGGGTATGTGGTCCTATAGGGAAGAGAAAAAATACAATAAATTCCATGGGGCAATAATGTTACCCCAATTAATCAACATAAACATAGTACATACAGTCATTGATTACACTGTTTTACAGTATCTCTAGTTTATCTTTAATGGTTGTAACTTTTCTTAAATGTAATTGTGCTTGTGTGCACTCTTGTACTAACTTTTTTGTCCTCAATAGATTTTACTCAGATGTTAACAGATGTTAATGATACTGTATGTACTAAAAAAATAAATCATCTGCGCGCCATAAAAAAGTAGAGCATGCTTCCAAATCGTCAGCCAACTTGAACCTATCATAAACCTTATATTGCGAGTGCAGAATTAAGTTGCTATCTATCAACCAAAAATGTATTTGATGCTGTGTGAATGTTTTATTATGTAGGTTAACAAAATGTATTATTTTCACCTTATGACAATTGCAAATAATATTACACTAATAAGGGATATGTACTAAGATTGGTTATTAATAAGTAAAAATGCACACAATTCTGTTTTTATTGAAATTGGATCAATCGGTTATTTAACATGACGCAATGTGTCAAATGTTATTTCAAACACTTGTGACTCACAATAAAAATGTCAATATGATCTTAGTACATAATATGCACCGAAAATTGGGGCAAGAAAAGGGAAAAAAATATTTATCAGGGAAAAACCTTCCCATTAAAACCTATTGGTGCCACATGTCACAAATGGCTTTTTTGTGCAAAATTTGTAAATATAAATCTAATTTTAAATTGCACTTGTGTGCCCCTATGTATTAACCTGAAATGTCTCCATCTGCATCAGCATCTTCAAGCATTTTATTTTAAGGGGGGTGTGCACAGAAAGGGACTGAGGTTGGCGTACCGATGTTAATGGTATTTACTAAACAAAGATGTTTCTGTGTGCAAAAGGAAGGGAAAAGTGCATAAAAATCGTCTTGATAAATAGACGCCATATAGCTCATTGGTGAAAGGTGCGACCCACTCGAGACACACACACCTCTCTCTGTCTGCTCTCCACTCCATGCGGTTTCGTCCTCTCTTTGGTCCCACCCTCAGGCCCCTGACACCTCCTCCTGATTGGCTGCATTACCCAGCAGCAGCCAATCAGGATGGAGGAAGCTGCCCAGCCCCCTAGCAACAGCCCTGCTCTCTCCCTGCTCTCACAAGCCTGTCAGGTCACTATGTTCAGAGAGGTATTACCAGGCACATACATGTCCAGTTTTCTCATTTTTTACTGGCAGTGTGTCCAAATGCAGGACAGTCCAGTTCAATACTGGACACGTGGCAACCCTAAGATTGGGCCATAGAAATTCACAGCAGATAAGAACCACATGGCCCACCTTAGGCTAAGGCCCCGGTCACGGCGCTCTAATGCGCGCCCGCGCTTTTGGCTGCGCGTTCCGGCGATTCCCCGGTCTGCAGCTCACTGCAGGAGCAGAGACCGGGGGGGGCGTGGTGGAGGAGTGACGGGGGCGCAGCCATGACGTCACCCGGCAGGTTCGCCCTCATTGGCTGAACCGCCGGGGGGCGTGCCTAGCCGCTCGACGTGAGTTCCTGCTCTCAATTCTATTGAGAGCAGGAGTAGCTCTCGCGCGAGCGCTGCGGCCCCCCCTCGCAGCGGGCCCGGCGCCATTGTGGGAGGGCTCTCGTGAGCGCAGCGTCCGCCACAGCGGACGCTGTAGCAGGCAGCGGGGGCAAGGCCTTAGTCTGTCCATTCTCCTCTCTGAAACTCAGGCCCTATTACATGGTCTTGTTTTCTTTCACATTTAGGATAGACTTGTGTTTTTCCTTTGTTTGTTTTCATGATTGGATGATCGTTATGGATGGGTCAAGTGATTTTTATTACCCTCATTAACCCCAATCAGGCTAATTAGGCTTTCCTTGAGAGGGTAGGGTTGATGGCCACCTCATATACATTGCATTGAATGTATTGTTATTGCTTTCGGTATACTATATGTATAATGCATTGCATTTTCCTAAGTATTTGTACCATGACTAACTGCCCTATTAACCAGAATTAACTAATAAGGCTGAAAGTCATTCCTGTAGATCGAGGGAGGGCGTGTTGTTAGTTGTGTTGGGGTGGAGGGATGGGTGATATGGGTTGAGGCACTGGGGTGGGTGGTTAGGTGGGAGATGGGGGGGGTGGGTCAGGGTTAACCCCCTTGTTTTCCATAGGGGTAGTTAGGCAATGCCAAGAGACACCTTACTAGCCTATTTGCAATGAAGCAGGGAGTAGATGGCATTGTGGTAGGTAGGGATATCTTAAACCCGTTGTAGACTTCAGTGGCCAGCTCATCATGGGTTGTCCATGACTACCTGGTCACTTTGGGCTACTAATGTGTAAATATATATATAAATATATAAAGCAATTCAATGTTAATAGATACATAACATTTAGTTCAGGTTGATTCAGCTGATGTTGTATATATGTATAATGGCCATTATTCACATAGGCAAGATAATTGTAACTGTAGTCGGTGATAAAAATTGCAGTTCATTATAGGAATATTGGAGTTTAGTGAATAGCATGTTAGGGTTCAGGGATATTTCATCAAAGCTGGCGTTACATTCCGCTAATGCCAACATTTACGTTTATCAGAGCTTAGCGAATCTTGACCTTACCTTTTTAGAAAGTAACATAGTGGAATGTTCATTGATGGCAATCAAGCCTTCCCCCAAGCCATGCCTTTTAAGTTTATTATGGAACGACCTTAATTCTCTTTCAAGTTTAGCTGCAGAATCAGATATTCCGTAATGCTTCCAAAGTGGCATCCTAAAATAAAATAAAACCATCGAGAACTGGAAATTATTTAAAATGTGACTTTATCCATAAAGTCCTCTTCAACACGAATCATACTAAGATTATGAAATTTATGGGCAATTTCATTTTTACAAGTAGCTCAAAGCTCTAGTAGCTGTAATGGTTCAAGAGAAATGTAGATTCAATTTAGGATGTTAGAGGGTGTAGAGCAGAGATGTCAAATTCATGGCCCCAGGGCCGCATGAGTCCCACAAGGTGTCGCTATGTTGCCTGCAAGCCGACACGGGGGCGAGCTGGGACAGGAGTCCTATAAATAGGACTGCGGGGTCCAGGTGAATGCTGGAGGTTGCTGCCAGGACACCTCCTCCCTCGCTGGTGTGTGCCAGAAGAAGGCAGCGCAGCGCTCTCAAGGTAAGATTTGGAAGAGGGGGTTATTGTGAGGGATGGGGGTAGGAGGGGTGCTATTGTGGGGGAGGGGGGAATTGTGGGGTATTGGGGCAGGTGGGGGCTATTGTGTTGGAGGGGCAGGTGGTGGACTATTGTGGGGGAGGGGAACAGGTGGGGGGCTATTGTGGGGGAGGGGATTATGTGGGGGCTATTGTGGGGTTGGGGGATTGTGTGGACCTATTGTGGAGGAGGGGGCTGTGTTGTGGGGCATGGGGGTATTGTGGGACAGGGAGGGTATTGTGTGTATTGTGAGGTAGGGGTGTATTGTTTGTGTATGTATTGTGGGGGAGAGGGGTATTTTGTGTGTGTATTGTATTGAAGGGAGGGGTATTGTGGGTAGTGTAGGGGAGGGAGGAGTGTTGTGTGTATATGGTGACAGAGAGAGCAAGAGGTGGGAGAGAGCAAGAGTGGAGAAGGGATTGGGGGAAGAGAGAGAGAGAGTAAGGATTGGGGTGATAGAGAAGGGTTGGGGAGGCGAGAAGGAGAGAAGGGTTGGGGGTGAGAGAGAAAGGGTTGGGGGGAGAGAGAGAAGGGTTGGGGGAGAGAGAGGGAGAGAGAAAGGGTTGGTGGGGAGAGAGATAAAGGTTGGGGGGAGAGGAGGGTTAGGGGAAAGAGAAGGGTTGGGGGAGAGAGAAGGGTTGGGGGGAGAGAGAGAGATAGGTTGGGGGGAGAGGGGGGAGGGAGAAGGGATTGGTGGGGAGAGAGAGAGAGAAGGGATTGGTGGGGAGAGAGAAATGTTGGGGGGGAGAGAGAAGTGTTGGTGGGGAGAGATAAGGGTTGGGCAGGGGTAAAGAGAGAGAAGGGTTGGGCAGCGGTAAAGACAGAGAAGTGTTGGGCAGGGGTAAAGAGGGAGAGAGAAAATAATTGGGGTCGGAGAGAGAAGGGATTGGGGAGAGAGAGAAGGGATTGGTAGGGAGAGAGTGAAGGGTTGGGGATAGAGAGAGAAGGGATGGGGAAAGAAATAAGGGATGGGGAGAGAGAGAAGGGATGGGGGAGAGAGAGAAGGGATGGGGAGAGAGAGAGATGGGGGAGAGAGATAGATAGAAGTGGGAGGGGGCGAGAGAGAGAATGGATGGGGAGAGAGAGAAGGGATGGGGAGAGAGGTAGATAGAAGTGGGATAGGGAGAGAGAGAAGGGATGGGGAGAGAGAGAAGGGATGGGGAGAGAGGTAGATAGAAGTGGGATAGGGAGAGAGAGAAGGGATGGGGAGAGAGAGAGAAGGGATGGGGAGAGAGGTAGATAGAAGTGGGATGCGGAGAGAGAGGGCAGGGAGAAAAGAAGGAAAACACAAGAAAAAAAGTGTCTGTGTGGGTTATAGTGACTGTTTATTAAAAAATAAAATAAATCTGGTGTGGCCCAAGTCTTGCAGTCGGACGTAAGAATCGGCCCCCAGGCTATTCTGAGTTTGACGGGCCTGGTGGATTGTGAAGAATTCTATGAGGTTTAAAATGTTCTACATGGTATAATTTAATCTATGCAGAACTCAAATGTTGGTCAAGTAAAAGTTATCACAACCAACCACTAATGTTTTAAAGCCATGTTTTAAAGCTGTAATTGCTGATGTTGAGAACACTACCAACCAAAGAATTTCGATATTTGGAAGCATCCGCTTGTTCTCATAGAGCTGGTTCCCTACTTCTTGATGGACAGACTGGATGGTCTGACCGATGCACATGGTGTATTGCAGTGGGGTCATCTTTGTACTTGAGGGAGTCTCCACACAGAAGGATTTATTTCTCTCTATTGAAATGGATACTGGAATATCGGGGTTGATCAGAACGGAGACTCCTTGTAAAAAAAAAAAAAAAAAAAAAAAAATGAGCAGAAACAAATAAAGAACTAGACAACGTTTAAAACGGCCTAATTTACATATATTCAATATCATTTACTGTGACGCGTGAAATAAAATTAGCATTATGATTTTGGAAAGACATCATTCACTTGTTTAAAAGGTAAAATTCCCTCTTCCTTTATTTTCTTTTTAAAATGTATCTCTCCATATAAAAGTAAACCCCCTACACAATTCCTGCATTTTGGGATAGAACGACATCGCAGGTGTAATCAGCTGAAGCTTTATTACCAGTTTCATGATGTCACTGCCCATACAAACTAATCAACTGTGGCGATAGAAGAAGCAGGGGCTTCTGGGAGAGGAAATATCAGCCATAGAATTTCCTTATTCTGTGGCAAGCTTTAAGACTACAATTGTTCATAAATCAGTAGATTTTTGAGATTCTCCTCGAAAACATTTTGGGGTCGTCATTCTAATCTATTTCCTTAATGTGTTAAGCTCAAAGCAGCCACCCCATGCCTAAAAAGAAAATATATACAGGTATATTTAATTTTCATAGAGCCTGGGAGCGCAACCGGTGACCCTTGAGTTGCCGATAAATTTGATGGTAAAAAAAAAAGACAACTATGCTTTCTATTGACCATCGGAAGCAAGGTTGAAGTTGGTGGCCATATTATACTTGCCTGGGAAATTAAATTTGGAATGTACTGGGAACTGGAAGTTTCCTGGAGCCAACAGCAGTGAGGTTGAGCTTTTCCGGAGCTCTTTGAGCCAGTAAAAACATCTAAAAGAGTAGCATTGTGTGCTGCTGTAAAGCATCAGCCCCCTCTCCCCCACCACACTTTTTATTTCTTAACCCCATATTATTAGAGTAAATGATGAGTCTTAAAACGGCGATAAAAGAAGCTTATTGTCATGAAACGGCAGGACCTTGTGCCCTTCTGGACGTATCTGCCACCCTGGGTAGCTTCTGGGTCCTATGATCGTTAGGGAACCCAGCACCTAAACTGCACAAAATCCTACCCTAAGCCCACTAGGATGGTAGCGTGACAGTAGCTGGAACCCCCAGTGGGAATCACCCAAGAGCTCAACGCTTTTTCAATGGGGTACCTCCCACCCTCCGGGAACCACAGTACTCTCATGGAAATCACCCAAGATATTTACTATTGGCTAGTTTCAGGAGACCATGGAGCCTCTGCCAACTCAAAGGTCACAAGGCCCTTAGAAAGCACACCACATAAAAAATAGAAGAAACTGTAATAAAATCAGTGAGTATCATTACGGAGCATGTGAGCTAGCAATCAGTCAGACAAGCAACCTATTATTACCAAACAAGCAAGCATACACACATAACAGATATAAGGGATCTTTCCGGATACCTAAGATGGCTACTGACAGGAAGTGACCTCTCACCCTCACTTAAGCTTCTGTGGCCATCTTGCTTCCTGGAAATTCCTGCTCCTCACTTCCTGACAAGAAGTCAGCCTCTCACTGGCCCTCATTGCCAGCAGCTGCTTCTGGCCTTTAAATAGCAGGCAGGTCGGTGTACTACTCCTTACCTCTGCTTTGCGGGTTTGTGTCCTGTTTTGCAGTCAGCAACGTTACAACAGATAAACAAAAGGGGAAGGAAACATAGAATCTAGCACTTGAGAATGCCGAGTAGAGGGCTAGTCCATTGATATGGAAGAAACCTTGGGAGCAGGTGGGTTTGTTGCAGGGTGAGAGGCAACGTCTTGGTTCAAAGGAGTCAGCCAGAAGGGATGCTTCAAGGCGAGGCTTGAGATAAGTAGAAGTTATCCCCCAGTTAAAGTCTTGAGAGGCAAGTATATGCAGCAGAGTTCCTTTCCCCGGATCCCCGTTTCCATGTGCTGATGTTGTTGTGAGGATTCGCTATTCCGGCGGTTCTGTCCCCTTAACCCTCACCTGTCCATCAGGATCTAGAGGCACTCAAAGAAGGCATCTCTGTGGTGGTTCACATGCGCGGTGCACGGGCAGCGCGGGCTCCGTTTGTCTCCGCGGTTCCTGTGTCCAGGGTACGTTCTCCCCCAAGGCGGCAATGACGCACGATGCATGCGCGGTACGCACTCTCCCCGGCGTCCTGTGGTCTCTGCCCCCCAACTCCGCCCCCGCTCTGATGAAGGAGGTACACGGCACCGCGGTCACACATGTCCCTCCCTTCTCACCTCGGGTCCCGCCTCCGGTCTCCGTCCCCGCACTGACGCGGGTACCTTGACGCGCACGAATGGCACGCGACCGGGTTGCCAGCATGATGCACGGGTTTACGTGTGGAGTGCGTGCACTCTCTAGAGGTCCCACTCCTAATCGGCTGCACAATAGGACGCACCTACACAATCCAGCAGCCTATCAGTGAGGGCTCCTCCACTTCCTGGTTGCCTCCCATTGGAGGGAGGTCCTATTTATACCCTGTCTGAGGTCTCCTTTATTGCCGAGCATAACCTGTGTTTTGTGACGCTGCATCTCACTGCATCCAGTACCCTGCCTTGCCTGCCTCTTACCTTGCTGCCTGACCCTGCCTTGGACTTAGACTCTGTGATACTCTCCTGCACTGACCCTGGCTTTGGTATATGACGATCCTGCTCTCTCCTGTGCTGACCCTGGCTTTGGCTTTATGATGACTCTACTCTCGCCAATCCTGACCCTGGCTACGTACCCCAACGATCCGCTACTCTCCGCTCCTCGACCCGGCAAGTACCACATTTACGTTGTCCTCTATAACCCCGACCCGGCTTGCAAGACTATCCTACACTCTAGACGTGCCCTCGCGGTTGTGGTCGGCGTTCTCTACCAATCCCTACCTCAGCCCCGCGGTCGCGCCTCGTTTGTGGTGAGCTACGCGTTACAGTTGTGCAGGCGAGCGTGTCGTCGGAGGCATCGGCGGCTCCTATTGTAGAGCGCCGCCCTTTTGGTATTGCTCGCGCATGCACAGGGCAGTCTTTCTGTTGGGCGGCAGTAGTCTACAGGGGACTACAACTCCCAGCAGCCCCAGGGGCTGCAGCCATCTGATCCCAAACAGCCAATTGGGATTCGGCATTCGCCTGCAGCCAGGAATTTATACTTTTGGCACATCTGGGACCACGCCAGTCGGAAGAGGGACCTCTGAGGAGCAGGTAGTGTCCAGGGAGCAGTGCTCCCCTGGACTTGGCCAGATCTTCCCCCTTAGGCCCCAGCTAGGCCCCGACTCACTGTAGCTTGTGGCTGCTATAGGGAAAGCCCATAGTCAGGGACCTTTCCCCAGTAGCGGCAAATAGTCAGGTAGAGCACCAGTGAGACGCCACGCGGTTACTGCGGCCAGTGGTCAGGGACCAGACCAGTGATGTGGTAAAGACGGTAGGGTCATATTATCCACACCTGAATTCTCCCCCACGCGGAGGCAGACGCCATCGCGGACGACAACGTTGGATCAGACGGATCCTTCTTGTTATTCTGCAACACTCGGGTGCGGAAGTCCCGGGCAGGTACCTAACCAAGTGCACTAACACTCCACGGGATAGCGCTATCTCCAACACTTTTGGTGGGCCTTGACATTGGGGAGTGGACATCAGGGAATTGGTGCCCGGCACCCAATGTACTCTGGGGACACTCAGTGTTGGTTTCAGATTGGGCCTATATGACAGTGTGGTACAGGTTACTACTATTATTGTGTGTATTAAAGGTTGTTAGCATATATTTGTGTGCGTGCATCATTAGTATTGTTCCTGTAAGAGGATCATCCCACCCTGTTGGGATCCCTTGCAGGTGGAGGCGCTGTCACCTGATGAATCAGGTACACCCCAGGCTCCCAGTGGTGGACCAAACACACTGTAGCCACCACATCTTCCATGGGGGGGGGGGAAATATGTTACATATACTTCTACAAAGCTCTCCTATTGAGAAACATGGGATTTTGAGTAGGCTAATCAGGGAGCTTCTGGGTCTAGAACTCTGGCCAATCAGGAGGTGGGGGTGGGGATTATGCCACCCCCAGTCTAGGGCTCTAGCAGTTGGTGAGGAGCAGGGAGCTGGCGGCCTCACCTTTACTCAGGGCGCATGCTGCCTATGTCCTTCTCCGTGGGGTTAAGCAAGGATATATTGTAGTTTTGTACACAGCCAGTGCTGGGTGTCCTGACAGCCATAGGCAGGCACTACACACATTGGCAGATTCTTATAGAAGGGCACAGGGCCATGCTATTCTGTGACACACATCATGAATCAGATGCTGATGTACTGTAGCCAAGTTACTACTCCAGCAGGTGCATGGCAGTTGGATGTACACAACGCTCCAGCGGGAAAAGCGGTCATTATTTTGATGCCGCCCCACATGAAAAATGGCCAGGGGGCAGTTCACTCTTTCACCGGTGCTAGTGCACCATCTGGGTTGATAACTTTTACCTGTAGAAGCAAAGAAGGATACTGTTATACTGAAACATTGGGTATGAATGATACGGTAATCCTGAAACATTGGGTAAGAAGGATACTGTTATACTGAAACATTGGGTATGAATGATACGGTAATCCTGGAACATTGGGTAAGAAGGATACTGTTACCCTGGAACATTGGGTAAGAAGGATACTGTTATCCTGGAACATTGGGTATGAAGGATACTGTTACCCTGGAACATTGGGTATGAATGATACTGTTATCCTGGAACATTGGGTATGAATGATACTGTTATCCTGGAACATTGGGTATGAAGGATACTGTTATCCTGGAACATTGGGTATGAAGGATACTGTTATCCTGGAACATTGGGTATGAAGGATACTGTTATCCTGGAACATTGGGTATGAAGGATACTGTTATCCTGGAACATTGGGTATGAATGATACTGTTATCCTGGAACATTGGGTATGAATGATACTGTTATCCTGGAACATTGGGTATGAATGATACTGTTATCCTGGAACATTGGGTAAGAAGGATACTGTTATCCTGGAACATTGGGTATGAAGGATACTGTTATCCTGGAACATTGGGTATGAATGATACTGTTATCCTGGAACATTGGGTATGAATGATACTGTTACCCTGGAACATTGGGTATGAATGATACTGTTATCCTGGAACATTGGGTATGAAGGATACTGTTATCCTGGAACATTGGGTATGAATGATACTGTTATCCTGGAACATTGGGTAAGAAGGATACTGTTATCCTGGAACATTGGGTATGAAGGATATTGTTATCCTGGAACATTGGGTATGAATGATACTGTTATCCTGGAACATTGGGTATGAATGATACTGTTACCCTGGAACATTGGGTATGAATGATACTGTTATCCTGGAACATTGGGTATGAAGGATACTGTTACCCTGGAACATTGGGTATGAATGATACTGTTATCCTGGAACATTGGGTATGAATGATACTGTTATCCTGGAACATTGGGTAAGAAGGATACTGTTATCCTGGAACATTGGGTATGAATGATACTGTTATCCTGGAACATTGGGTATGAATGATACTGTTATCCTGGAACATTGGGTATGAATGATACTGTTATCCTGGAACATTGGGTATGAATGATACTGTTATCCTGGAACATTGGGTATGAATGATACTGTTATCCTGGAACATTGGGTATGAAGGATACTGTTATCCTGGAACATTGGGTATGAAGGATACTGTTATCCTGGAACATTGGGTATGAATGATACTGTTATCCTGGAACATTGGGTATGAATGATACTGTTATCCTGGAACATTGGGTATGAATGATACTGTTATCCTGGAACATTGGGTAAGAAGGATACTGTTATCCTGGAACATTGGGTATGAAGGATACTGTTATCCTGGAACATTGGGTATGAATGATACTGTTATCCTGGAACATTGGGTATGAATGATACTGTTACCCTGGAACATTGGGTATGAATGATACTGTTATCCTGGAACATTGGGTATGAAGGATACTGTTATCCTGGAACATTGGGTATGAATGATACTGTTATCCTGGAACATTGGGTATGAATGATACTGTTACCCTGGAACATTGGGTATGAATGATACTGTTATCCTGGAACATTGGGAATGAATGATACTGTTATCCTGGAACATTGGGTATGAAGGATACTGTTATCCTGGAACATTGGGTATGAATGATACTGTTATCCTGGAACATTGGGTAAGAAGGATACTGTTATCCTGGAACATTGGGTATGAAGGATATTGTTATCCTGGAACATTGGGTATGAATGATACTGTTATCCTGGAACATTGGGTATGAATGATACTGTTATCCTGGAACATTGGGTATGAAGGATACTGTTATCCTGGAACATTGGGTATGAAGGATACTGTTATCCTGGAACATTGGGTATGAATGATACTGTTATCCTGGAACATTGGGTATGAAGGATACTGTTATCCTGGAACATTGGGTATGAATGATACTGTTATCCTGGAACATTGGGTATGAATGATACTGTTATCCTGGAACATTGGGTATGAATGATACTGTTATCCTGGAACATTGGGTAAGAAGGATACTGTTATCCTGGAACATTGGGTATGAAGGATATTGTTATCCTGGAACATTGGGTATGAATGATACTGTTATCCTGGAACATTGGGTATGAATGATACTGTTACCCTGGAACATTGGGTATGAATGATACTGTTATCCTGGAACATTGGGTATGAAGGATACTGTTATCCTGGAACATTGGGTAAGAAGGATACTGTTATCCTGGAACATTGGGTATGAATGATACTGTTATCCTGGAACATTGGGTATGAATGATACTGTTATCCTGGAACATTGGGTATGAATGATACTGTTACCCTGGAACATTGGGTATGAATGATACTGTTATCCTGGAACATTGGGTAAGAATGATACTGTTATCCTGGAACATTGGGTAAGAAGGATACTGTTACCCTGGAACATTGGGTAAGAAGGATACTGTTACCCTGGAACATTGGGTATGAATGATACTGTTATCCTGGAACATTGGGTATGAATGATACTGTTATCCTGGAACATTGGGTATGAATGATACTGTTATCCTGGAACATTGGGTATGAATGATACTGTTATCCTGGAACATTGGGTAAGAAGGATATTGTTATCCTGGAACATTGGGTAAGAAGGATACTGTTATACTGGAACATTGTGTATGAAGGATACTGTTATACTGGAACATTGGGTATGAATGATACTGTTATCCTGGAACATTGGGTATGAATGATACTGTTATCCTGGAACATTGGGTATGAATGATACTGTTATCCTGGAACATTGGGAATGAAGGATACTGTTATACTGGAACATTGGGTATGAATGATACTGTTATCCTGGAACATTGGGTAAGAAGGATACTGTTATCCTGGAACATTGGGTATGAATGATACTGTTATCCTGGAACATTGGGTATGAAGGATATTGTTATCCTGGAACATTGGGTAAGAAGGATACTGTTATCCTGGAACATTGGGTATGAATGATACTGTTATCCTGGAACATTGGGTATGAATGATACTGTTATCCTGGAACATTGGGTATGAATGATACTGTTATACTGGAACATTGTGTATGAATGTTACTGTTATCCTGGAACATTGGGTATGAATGATACTGTTATCCTGGAACATTGTGTATGAAGGATACTGTTATCCTGGAACATTGGGTATGAAGGATACTGTTATCCTGGAACATTGGGTATGAATGATACTGTTATCCTGGAACATTGGGTATGAATGATACTGTTACCCTGGAACATTGGGTATGAATGATACTGTTATCCTGGAACATTGTGTATGAAGGATACTGTTACCCTGGAACATTGGGTATGAATGATACTGTTACCCTGGAACATTGGGTATGAATGATACTGTTATCCTGGAACATTGGGTAAGAAGGATACTGTTATACTGGAACATTGGGTATGAATGATACTGTTATCCTGGAACATTGGGTATGAATGATACTGTTATACTGGAACATTGGGTATGAATGATACTGTTATCCTGGAACATTGGGTATGAATGATACTGTTATCCTGGAACATTGGGTATGAATGATACTGTTATCCTGGAACATTGGGTATGAATGATACTGTTACCCTGGAACATTGGGTATGAATGATACTGTTATACTGGAACATTGTGTATGAATGTTACTGTTATCCTGGAACATTGGGTATGAATGATACTGTTATCCTGGAACATTGTGTATGAAGGATACTGTTATCCTGGAACATTGGGTATGAATGATACTGTTATCCTGGAACATTGGGTATGAATGATACTGTTATCCTGGAACATTGGGTATGAATGATACTGTTATCCTGGAACATTGGGTATGAAGGATACTGTTATCCTGGAACATTGGGTATGAAGGATACTGTTATCCTGGAACATTGGGTATGAATGATACTGTTATCCTGGAACATTGGGTATGAATGATACTGTTATCCTGGAACATTGGGTATGAAGGATACTGTTATCCTGGAACATTGGGTATGAAGGATACTGTTATCCTGGAACATTGGGTATGAATGATACTGTTATCCTGGAACATTGGGTATGAATGATACTGTTATCCTGGAACATTGGGTATGAATGATACTGTTATCCTGGAACATTGGGTATGAATGATACTGTTATACTGGAACATTGTGTATGAATGTTACTGTTATCCTGGAACATTGGGTATGAATGATACTGTTATCCTGGAACATTGGGTATGAATGATACTGTTATCCTGGAACATTGTGTATGAATGATACTGTTATCCTGGAACATTGGGTATGAATGATACTGTTACCCTGGAACATTGGGTATGAATGATACTGTTACCCTGGAACATTGGGTATGAAGGATACTGTTATCCTGGAACATTGGGTATGAATGATACTGTTATCCTGGAACATTGGGTATGAATGATACTGTTATCCTGGAACATTGGGTATGAATGATACTGTTATCCTGGAACATTGGGTAAGAAGGATACTGTTATACTGGAACATTGGGTATGAATGATACTGTTATCCTGGAACATTGGGTATGAATGATACTGTTATACTGGAACATTGGGTATGAATGATACTGTTATCCTGGAACATTGGGTATGAATGATACTGTTATCCTGGAACATTGGGTATGAATGATACTGTTATCCTGGAACATTGGGTATGAATGATACTGTTACCCTGGAACATTGGGTATGAATGATACTGTTATACTGGAACATTGTGTATGAATGTTACTGTTATCCTGGAACATTGGGTATGAATGATACTGTTATCCTGGAACATTGTGTATGAAGGATACTGTTATCCTGGAACATTGGGTATGAATGATACTGTTATCCTGGAACATTGGGTATGAATGATACTGTTATCCTGGAACATTGGGTATGAATGATACTGTTATCCTGGAACATTGGGTATGAAGGATACTGTTATCCTGGAACATTGGGTATGAAGGATACTGTTATCCTGGAACATTGGGTATGAATGATACTGTTATCCTGGAACATTGGGTATGAATGATACTGTTATCCTGGAACATTGGGTATGAAGGATACTGTTATCCTGGAACATTGGGTATGAAGGATACTGTTATCCTGGAACATTGGGTATGAATGATACTGTTATCCTGGAACATTGGGTATGAATGATACTGTTATCCTGGAACATTGGGTATGAATGATACTGTTATCCTGGAACATTGGGTATGAATGATACTGTTATACTGGAACATTGTGTATGAATGTTACTGTTATCCTGGAACATTGGGTATGAATGATACTGTTATCCTGGAACATTGGGTATGAATGATACTGTTATCCTGGAACATTGTGTATGAATGATACTGTTATCCTGGAACATTGGGTATGAATGATACTGTTACCCTGGAACATTGGGTATGAATGATACTGTTACCCTGGAACATTGGGTATGAAGGATACTGTTATCCTGGAACATTGGGTATGAATGATACTGTTATCCTGGAACATTGGGTATGAATGATACTGTTATCCTGGAACATTGGGTATGAATGATACTGTTATCCTGGAACATTGGGTATGAATGATACTGTTATCCTGGAACATTGGGTATGAATGATACTGTTATCCTGGAACATTGGGTATGAATGATACTGTTATCCTGGAACATTGGGTATGAATGATACTGTTATCCTGGAACATTGGGTATGAAGGATACTGTTATACTGGAACATTGGGTAAGAAGGATACTGTTATCCTGGAACATTGGGTATGAATGATACTGTTATCCTGGAACATTGGGTATGAATGATACTGTTATCCTGGAACATTGGGTATGAATGATACTGTTATACTGGAACATTGTGTATGAATGTTACTGTTATCCTGGAACATTGGGTATGAATGATACTGTTATCCTGGAACATTGTGTATGAAGGATACTGTTATCCTGGAACATTGGGTATGAAGGATACTGTTATCCTGGAACATTGGGTATGAATGATACTGTTATCCTGGAACATTGGGTATGAATGATACTGTTACCCTGGAACATTGGGTATGAATGATACTGTTATCCTGGAACATTGTGTATGAAGGATACTGTTACCCTGGAACATTGGGTATGAATGATACTGTTACCCTGGAACATTGGGTATGAATGATACTGTTATCCTGGAACATTGGGTAAGAAGGATACTGTTATACTGGAACATTGGGTATGAATGATACTGTTATCCTGGAACATTGGGTATGAATGATACTGTTATACTGGAACATTGGGTATGAATGATACTGTTATCCTGGAACATTGGGTATGAATGATACTGTTATCCTGGAACATTGGGTATGAATGATACTGTTATCCTGGAACATTGGGTATGAATGATACTGTTACCCTGGAACATTGGGTATGAATGATACTGTTATACTGGAACATTGTGTATGAATGTTACTGTTATCCTGGAACATTGGGTATGAATGATACTGTTATCCTGGAACATTGTGTATGAAGGATACTGTTATCCTGGAACATTGGGTATGAATGATACTGTTATCCTGGAACATTGGGTATGAATGATACTGTTATCCTGGAACATTGGGTATGAATGATACTGTTATCCTGGAACATTGGGTATGAAGGATACTGTTATCCTGGAACATTGGGTATGAAGGATACTGTTATCCTGGAACATTGGGTATGAATGATACTGTTATCCTGGAACATTGGGTATGAATGATACTGTTATCCTGGAACATTGGGTATGAAGGATACTGTTATCCTGGAACATTGGGTATGAAGGATACTGTTATCCTGGAACATTGGGTATGAATGATACTGTTATCCTGGAACATTGGGTATGAATGATACTGTTATCCTGGAACATTGGGTATGAATGATACTGTTATCCTGGAACATTGGGTATGAATGATACTGTTATACTGGAACATTGTGTATGAATGTTACTGTTATCCTGGAACATTGGGTATGAATGATACTGTTATCCTGGAACATTGGGTATGAATGATACTGTTATCCTGGAACATTGTGTATGAATGATACTGTTATCCTGGAACATTGGGTATGAATGATACTGTTACCCTGGAACATTGGGTATGAATGATACTGTTACCCTGGAACATTGGGTATGAAGGATACTGTTATCCTGGAACATTGGGTATGAATGATACTGTTATCCTGGAACATTGGGTATGAATGATACTGTTATCCTGGAACATTGGGTATGAATGATACTGTTATCCTGGAACATTGGGTATGAATGATACTGTTATCCTGGAACATTGGGTATGAATGATACTGTTATCCTGGAACATTGGGTATGAATGATACTGTTATCCTGGAACATTGGGTATGAATGATACTGTTATCCTGGAACATTGGGTATGAAGGATACTGTTATACTGGAACATTGGGTAAGAAGGATACTGTTATCCTGGAACATTGGGTATGAATGATACTGTTATCCTGGAACATTGGGTATGAATGATACTGTTATCCTGGAACATTGGGTATGAATGATACTGTTATACTGGAACATTGTGTATGAATGTTACTGTTATCCTGGAACATTGGGTATGAATGATACTGTTATCCTGGAACATTGTGTATGAAGGATACTGTTATCCTGGAACATTGGGTATGAAGGATACTGTTATCCTGGAACATTGGGTATGAATGATACTGTTATCCTGGAACATTGGGTATGAATGATACTGTTACCCTGGAACATTGGGTATGAATGATACTGTTATCCTGGAACATTGTGTATGAAGGATACTGTTACCCTGGAACATTGGGTATGAATGATACTGTTACCCTGGAACATTGGGTATGAATGATACTGTTATCCTGGAACATTGGGTATGAAGGATACTGTTATCCTGGAACATTGGGTATGAATGATACTGTTATCCTGGAACATTGGGTATGAATGATACTGTTATCCTGGAACATTGGGTATGAAGGATACTGTTATCCTGGAACATTGGGTATGAATGATACTGTTATCCTGGAACATTGGGTATGAAGGATATTGTTATCCTGGAACATTGGGTATGAATGATACTGTTATCCTGGAACATTGGGTATGAATGATACTGTTATACTGGAACATTGGGTATGAATGATACTGTTATCCTGGAACATTGTGTATGAATGATACTGTTATCCTGGAACATTGGGTATGAATGATACTGTTACCCTGGAACATTGGGTATGAATGATACTGTTACCCTGGAACATTGGGTATGAAGGATACTGTTATCCTGGAACATTGGGTATGAATGATACTGTTATCCTGGAACATTGGGTATGAATGATACTGTTATCCTGGAACATTGGGTATGAATGATACTGTTATCCTGGAACATTGGGTATGAATGATACTGTTACCCTGGAACATTGGGTATGAATGATACTGTTATCCTGGAACATTGGGTATGAAGGATATTGTTATCCTGGAACATTGGGTATGAAGGATATTGTTATCCTGGAACATTGGGTATGAATGATACTGTTATCCTGGAAAATTGGGTATGAATGATACTGTTATCCTGGAACATTGGGTATGAATGATACTGTTATCCTGGAACATTGGGTATGAAGGATACTGTTATCCTGGAACATTGGGTATGAATGATACTGTTATCCTGGAACATTGGGTATGAATGATACTGTTATCCTGGAACATTGGGTATGAATGATACTGTTATCCTGGAACATTGGGTATGAATGATACTGTTATCCTGGAACATTGGGTATGAATGATACTGTTATCCTGGAACATTGGGTATGAATGATACTGTTATCCTGGAACATTGGGTATGAATGATACTGTTATCCTGGAACATTGGGTATGAATGATACTGTTATCCTGGAACATTGGGTAAGAAGGATACTGTTATACTGGAACATTGGGTATGAATGATACTGTTATCCTGGAACATTGGGTATGAATGATACTGTTATACTGGAACATTGGGTATGAATGATACTGTTATCCTGGAACATTGGGTATGAATGATACTGTTATCCTGGAACATTGGGTATGAATGATACTGTTATCCTGGAACATTGGGTATGAATGATACTGTTACCCTGGAACATTGGGTATGAATGATACTGTTATACTGGAACATTGTGTATGAATGTTACTGTTATCCTGGAACATTGGGTATGAATGATACTGTTATCCTGGAACATTGTGTATGAAGGATACTGTTATCCTGGAACATTGGGTATGAATGATACTGTTATCCTGGAACATTGGGTATGAATGATACTGTTATCCTGGAACATTGGGTATGAATGATACTGTTATCCTGGAACATTGGGTATGAAGGATACTGTTATCCTGGAACATTGGGTATGAAGGATACTGTTATCCTGGAACATTGGGTATGAATGATACTGTTATCCTGGAACATTGGGTATGAATGATACTGTTATCCTGGAACATTGGGTATGAAGGATACTGTTATCCTGGAACATTGGGTATGAAGGATACTGTTATCCTGGAACATTGGGTATGAATGATACTGTTATCCTGGAACATTGGGTATGAATGATACTGTTATCCTGGAACATTGGGTATGAATGATACTGTTATCCTGGAACATTGGGTATGAATGATACTGTTATACTGGAACATTGTGTATGAATGTTACTGTTATCCTGGAACATTGGGTATGAATGATACTGTTATCCTGGAACATTGGGTATGAATGATACTGTTATCCTGGAACATTGTGTATGAATGATACTGTTATCCTGGAACATTGGGTATGAATGATACTGTTACCCTGGAACATTGGGTATGAATGATACTGTTACCCTGGAACATTGGGTATGAAGGATACTGTTATCCTGGAACATTGGGTATGAATGATACTGTTATCCTGGAACATTGGGTATGAATGATACTGTTATCCTGGAACATTGGGTATGAATGATACTGTTATCCTGGAACATTGGGTATGAATGATACTGTTATCCTGGAACATTGGGTATGAATGATACTGTTATCCTGGAACATTGGGTATGAATGATACTGTTATCCTGGAACATTGGGTATGAATGATACTGTTATCCTGGAACATTGGGTATGAAGGATACTGTTATACTGGAACATTGGGTAAGAAGGATACTGTTATCCTGGAACATTGGGTATGAATGATACTGTTATCCTGGAACATTGGGTATGAATGATACTGTTATCCTGGAACATTGGGTATGAATGATACTGTTATACTGGAACATTGTGTATGAATGTTACTGTTATCCTGGAACATTGGGTATGAATGATACTGTTATCCTGGAACATTGTGTATGAAGGATACTGTTATCCTGGAACATTGGGTATGAAGGATACTGTTATCCTGGAACATTGGGTATGAATGATACTGTTATCCTGGAACATTGGGTATGAATGATACTGTTACCCTGGAACATTGGGTATGAATGATACTGTTATCCTGGAACATTGTGTATGAAGGATACTGTTACCCTGGAACATTGGGTATGAATGATACTGTTACCCTGGAACATTGGGTATGAATGATACTGTTATCCTGGAACATTGGGTATGAAGGATACTGTTATCCTGGAACATTGGGTATGAATGATACTGTTATCCTGGAACATTGGGTATGAATGATACTGTTATCCTGGAACATTGGGTATGAAGGATACTGTTATCCTGGAACATTGGGTATGAATGATACTGTTATCCTGGAACATTGGGTATGAAGGATATTGTTATCCTGGAACATTGGGTATGAATGATACTGTTATCCTGGAACATTGGGTATGAATGATACTGTTATACTGGAACATTGGGTATGAATGATACTGTTATCCTGGAACATTGTGTATGAATGATACTGTTATCCTGGAACATTGGGTATGAATGATACTGTTACCCTGGAACATTGGGTATGAATGATACTGTTACCCTGGAACATTGGGTATGAAGGATACTGTTATCCTGGAACATTGGGTATGAATGATACTGTTATCCTGGAACATTGGGTATGAATGATACTGTTATCCTGGAACATTGGGTATGAATGATACTGTTATCCTGGAACATTGGGTATGAATGATACTGTTACCCTGGAACATTGGGTATGAATGATACTGTTATCCTGGAACATTGGGTATGAAGGATATTGTTATCCTGGAACATTGGGTATGAAGGATATTGTTATCCTGGAACATTGGGTATGAATGATACTGTTATCCTGGAACATTGGGTATGAATGATACTGTTATCCTGGAACATTGGGTATGAATGATACTGTTATCCTGGAACATTGGGTATGAATGATACTGTTATCCTGGAACATTGGGTATGAATGATACTGTTATACTGGAACATTGGGTATGAATGATACTGTTATCCTGGAACATTGGGTATGAAGGATACTGTTATCCTGGAACATTGGGTATGAAGGATATTGTTATCCTGGAACATTGGGTATGAATGATACTGTTATCCTGGAACATTGGGTATGAAGGATACTGTTACCCTGGAACATTGGGTATGAATGATACTGTTATACTGGAACATTGGGTATGAAGGATACTGTTACCCTGGAACATTGGGTATGAATGATACTGTTATACTGGAACATTGGGTATGAAGGATACTGTTATCCTGGAACATTGGGTATGAATGATACTGTTACCCTGGAACATTGGGTAAGAAGGATACTGTTATCCTGGAACATTGGGTATGAAGGATACTGTTATCCTGGAACATTGGGTATGAATGATACTGTTATCCTGGAACATTGGGTAAGAAGGATACTGTTATCCTGGAACATTGGGTATGAATGTTACTGTTATCCTGGAACATTGGGTATGAAGGATACTGTTACCCTGGAACATTGGGTATGAATGATACTGTTATACTGGAACATTGGGTAAGAAGGATACTGTTATCCTGGAACATTGGGTATGAATGATACTGTTATACTGGAACATTGGGTATGAAGGATACTGTTACCCTGGAACATTGGGTATGAATGATACTGTTATACTGGAACATTGGGTAAGAAGGATACTGTTATCCTGGAACATTGGGTATGAATGATACTGTTATCCTGGAACATTGGGTATGAATGATACTGTTATCCTGGAACATTGGGTATGAATGATACTGTTATCCTGGAACATTGGGTATGAATGATACTGTTATCCTGGAACATTGGGTATGAATGATACTGTTATCCTGGAACATTGGGTATGAATGATACTGTTATCCTGGAACATTGGGTAAGAAGGATACTGTTATCCTGGAACATTGGGTATGAATGATACTGTTATCCTGGAACATTGGGTATGAATGATACTGTTATCCTGGAACATTGGGTATAAAGGATATTGTTATCCTGGAACATTGGGTATGAATGATACTGTTATCCTGGAACATTGGGTATGAATGATACTGTTATCCTGGAACATTGGGTATGAATGATACTGTTACCCTGGAACATTGGGTATGAATGATACTGTTATCCTGGAACATTGGGTATGAATGATACTGTTATCCTGGAACATTGGGTATGAATGATACTGTTATCCTGGAACATTGGGTATGAATGATACTGTTATCCTGGAACATTGGGTAAGAAGGATACTGTTACCCTGGAACATTGGGTAAGAAGGATACTGTTACCCTGGAACATTGGGTATGAATGATACTGTTATCCTGGAACATTGGGTATGAATGATACTGTTATCCTGGAACATTGGGTATGAAGGATACTGAAATCCTGGAACATTGGGTAAGAATGATACTGTTATACTGGAACATTGGGTATGAAGGATACTGTTATCCTGGAACATTGGGTATGAATGATACTGTTATCCTGGAACATTGGGTAAGAAGGATACTGTTATCCTGGAACATTGGGTAAGAAGGATACTGTTACCCTGGAACATTGGGTATGAATGATACTGTTATCCTGGAACATTGGGTATGAATGATACTGTTATCCTGGAACATTGGGTAAGAAGGATACTGTTATCCTGGAACATTGGGTAAGAATGATACTGTTATCCTGGAACATTGGGTATGAATGATACTGTTATCCTGGAACATTGGGTATGAAGGATACTGTTACCCTGGAACATTGGGTATGAATGATACTGTTATCCTGGAACATTGGGTATGAATGATACTGTTATCCTGGAACATTGGGTATGAAGGATACTGTTATCCTGGAACATTGGGTATGAATGATATTGTTATCCTGGAACATTGGGTATGAATGATACTGTTATCCTGGAACATTGGGTAAGAAGGATACTGTTATCCTGGAACATTGGGTAAGAAGGATACTGTTATCCTGGAACATTGGGTATGAATGATACTGTTATCCTGGAACATTGGGTATGAATGATACTGTTATCCTGGAACATTGGGTATGAATGATACTGTTATCCTGGAACATTGGGTATGAATGATACTGTTATCCTGGAACATTGGGTATGAATGATACTGTTATACTGGAACATTGGGTAAGAAGGATATTGTTATCCTGGAACATTGGGTATGAAGGATACTGTTATCCTGGAACATTGGGTATGAATGATACTGTTATCCTGGAACATTGGGTATGAATGATACTGTTATCCTGGAACATTGGGTAAGAAGGATATTGTTATCCTGGAACATTGGGTATGAATGATATTGTTATCCTGGAAAATTGGGTATGAATGATACTGTTATCCTGGAACATTGGGTATGAATGATACTGTTATCCTGGAACATTGGGTATGAATGATACTGTTATCCTGGAACATTGGGTAAGAAGGATACTGTTATCCTGGAACATTGGGTAAGAAGGATACTGTTACCCTGGAACATTGGGTAAGAAGGATACTGTTATCCTGGAACATTGGGTATGAATGATACTGTTATCCTGGAACATTGGGTATGAATGATACTGTTATCCTGGAACATTGGGTAAGAAGGATATTGTTATCCTGGAACATTGGGTATGAATGATACTGTTATACTGGAACATTGGGTATGAATGATACTGTTATACTGGAACATTGGGTATGAATGATACAGTTATCCTGGAACATTGGGTATGAATGATACTGTTATCCTGGAACATTGGGTATGAATGATACTGTTATACTGGAACATTGGGTAAGAAGGATATTGTTATCCTGGAACATTGGGTATGAATGATACTGTTATACTGGAACATTGGGTATGAATGATACTGTTATCCTGGAACATTGGGTATGAATGATACTGTTATCCTGGAACATTGGGTATGAATGATACTGTTACCCTGGAACATTGGGTAAGAAGGATACTGTTATCCTGGAACATTGGGTATGAATGATACTGTTATACTGGAACATTGGGTAAGAAGGATACTGTTATACTGAAACATTGGGTATGAATGATACTGTTATCCTGGAACATTGGGTAAGAAGGATACTGTTACCCTGGAACATTGGGTAAGAAGGATACTGTTATCCTGGAACATTGGGTATGAATGATACTGTTATCCTGGAACATTGGGTATGAAGGATACTGTTATCCTGGAACATTGGGTATGAATGATACTGTTATCCTGGAACATTGGGTAAGAAGGATATTGTTATCCTGGAACATTGGGTATGAATGATACTGTTATACTGGAACATTGGGTATGAAGGATACTGTTACCCTGGAACATTGGGTATGAATGATACTGTTATCCTGGAACATTGGGTATGAAGGATACTGTTACCCTGGAACATTGGGTATGAAGGATATTGTTATCCTGGAACATTGTGTATGAATGTTACTGTTATCCTGGAACATTGGGTATGAATGATACTGTTATCCTGGAACATTGGGTATGAAGGATACTGTTATCCTGGAACATTGGGTATGAATGATACTGTTATCCTGGAACATTGGGTATGAATGATACTGTTACCCTGGAACATTGGGTATGAATGATACTGTTATCCTGGAACATTGTGTATGAAGGATACTGTTACCCTGGAACATTGGGTATGAATGATACTGTTACCCTGGAACATTGGGTATGAATGATACTGTTATCCTGGAACATTGGGTATGAAGGATACTGTTATCCTGGAACATTGGGTATGAATGATACTGTTATCCTGGAACATTGGGTATGAATGATACTGTTATCCTGGAACATTGGGTATGAAGGATACTGTTATCCTGGAACATTGGGTATGAATGATACTGTTATCCTGGAACATTGGGTATGAAGGATATTGTTATCCTGGAACATTGGGTATGAATGATACTGTTATCCTGGAACATTGGGTATGAATGATACTGTTATACTGGAACATTGGGTATGAATGATACTGTTATCCTGGAACATTGTGTATGAATGATACTGTTATCCTGGAACATTGGGTATGAATGATACTGTTACCCTGGAACATTGGGTATGAATGATACTGTTACCCTGGAACATTGGGTATGAAGGATACTGTTATCCTGGAACATTGGGTATGAATGATACTGTTATCCTGGAACATTGGGTATGAATGATACTGTTATCCTGGAACATTGGGTATGAATGATACTGTTATCCTGGAACATTGGGTATGAATGATACTGTTACCCTGGAACATTGGGTATGAATGATACTGTTATCCTGGAACATTGGGTATGAAGGATATTGTTATCCTGGAACATTGGGTATGAAGGATATTGTTATCCTGGAACATTGGGTATGAATGATACTGTTATCCTGGAACATTGGGTATGAATGATACTGTTATCCTGGAACATTGGGTATGAATGATACTGTTATCCTGGAACATTGGGTATGAATGATACTGTTATCCTGGAACATTGGGTATGAATGATACTGTTATACTGGAACATTGGGTATGAATGATACTGTTATCCTGGAACATTGGGTATGAAGGATACTGTTATCCTGGAACATTGGGTATGAAGGATATTGTTATCCTGGAACATTGGGTATGAATGATACTGTTATCCTGGAACATTGGGTATGAAGGATACTGTTACCCTGGAACATTGGGTATGAATGATACTGTTATACTGGAACATTGGGTATGAAGGATACTGTTACCCTGGAACATTGGGTATGAATGATACTGTTATACTGGAACATTGGGTATGAAGGATACTGTTATCCTGGAACATTGGGTATGAATGATACTGTTACCCTGGAACATTGGGTAAGAAGGATACTGTTATCCTGGAACATTGGGTATGAAGGATACTGTTATCCTGGAACATTGGGTATGAATGATACTGTTATCCTGGAACATTGGGTAAGAAGGATACTGTTATCCTGGAACATTGGGTATGAATGTTACTGTTATCCTGGAACATTGGGTATGAAGGATACTGTTACCCTGGAACATTGGGTATGAATGATACTGTTATACTGGAACATTGGGTAAGAAGGATACTGTTATCCTGGAACATTGGGTATGAATGATACTGTTATACTGGAACATTGGGTATGAAGGATACTGTTACCCTGGAACATTGGGTATGAATGATACTGTTATACTGGAACATTGGGTAAGAAGGATACTGTTATCCTGGAACATTGGGTATGAATGATACTGTTATCCTGGAACATTGGGTATGAATGATACTGTTATCCTGGAACATTGGGTATGAATGATACTGTTATCCTGGAACATTGGGTATGAATGATACTGTTATCCTGGAACATTGGGTATGAATGATACTGTTATCCTGGAACATTGGGTATGAATGATACTGTTATCCTGGAACATTGGGTAAGAAGGATACTGTTATCCTGGAACATTGGGTATGAATGATACTGTTATCCTGGAACATTGGGTATGAATGATACTGTTATCCTGGAACATTGGGTATAAAGGATATTGTTATCCTGGAACATTGGGTATGAATGATACTGTTATCCTGGAACATTGGGTATGAATGATACTGTTATCCTGGAACATTGGGTATGAATGATACTGTTACCCTGGAACATTGGGTATGAATGATACTGTTATCCTGGAACATTGGGTATGAATGATACTGTTATCCTGGAACATTGGGTATGAATGATACTGTTATCCTGGAACATTGGGTATGAATGATACTGTTATCCTGGAACATTGGGTAAGAAGGATACTGTTACCCTGGAACATTGGGTATGAATGATACTGTTATCCTGGAACATTGGGTATGAATGATACTGTTATCCTGGAACATTGGGTATGAAGGATACTGAAATCCTGGAACATTGGGTAAGAATGATACTGTTATACTGGAACATTGGGTATGAAGGATACTGTTATCCTGGAACATTGGGTATGAATGATACTGTTATCCTGGAACATTGGGTAAGAAGGATACTGTTATCCTGGAACATTGGGTAAGAAGGATACTGTTACCCTGGAACATTGGGTATGAATGATACTGTTATCCTGGAACATTGGGTATGAATGATACTGTTATCCTGGAACATTGGGTAAGAAGGATACTGTTATCCTGGAACATTGGGTAAGAATGATACTGTTATCCTGGAACATTGGGTATGAATGATACTGTTATCCTGGAACATTGGGTATGAAGGATACTGTTACCCTGGAACATTGGGTATGAATGATACTGTTATCCTGGAACATTGGGTATGAATGATACTGTTATCCTGGAACATTGGGTATGAAGGATACTGTTATCCTGGAACATTGGGTATGAATGATATTGTTATCCTGGAACATTGGGTATGAATGATACTGTTATCCTGGAACATTGGGTAAGAAGGATACTGTTATCCTGGAACATTGGGTAAGAAGGATACTGTTATCCTGGAACATTGGGTATGAATGATACTGTTATCCTGGAACATTGGGTATGAATGATACTGTTATCCTGGAACATTGGGTATGAATGATACTGTTATCCTGGAACATTGGGTATGAATGATACTGTTATCCTGGAACATTGGGTATGAATGATACTGTTATACTGGAACATTGGGTCAGAAGGATATTGTTATCCTGGAACATTGGGTATGAAGGATACTGTTATCCTGGAACATTGGGTATGAATGATACTGTTATCCTGGAACATTGGGTATGAATGATACTGTTATCCTGGAACATTGGGTAAGAAGGATATTGTTATCCTGGAACATTGGGTATGAATGATATTGTTATCCTGGAAAATTGGGTATGAATGATACTGTTATCCTGGAACATTGGGTATGAATGATACTGTTATCCTGGAACATTGGGTATGAATGATACTGTTATCCTGGAACATTGGGTAAGAAGGATACTGTTATCCTGGAACATTGGGTAAGAAGGATACTGTTACCCTGGAACATTGGGTAAGAAGGATACTGTTATCCTGGAACATTGGGTATGAATGATACTGTTATCCTGGAACATTGGGTATGAATGATACTGTTATCCTGGAACATTGGGTAAGAAGGATATTGTTATCCTGGAACATTGGGTATGAATGATACTGTTATACTGGAACATTGGGTATGAATGATACTGTTATACTGGAACATTGGGTATGAATGATACAGTTATCCTGGAACATTGGGTATGAATGATACTGTTATCCTGGAACATTGGGTATGAATGATACTGTTATACTGGAACATTGGGTAAGAAGGATATTGTTATCCTGGAACATTGGGTATGAATGATACTGTTATACTGGAACATTGGGTATGAATGATACTGTTATCCTGGAACATTGGGTATGAATGATACTGTTATCCTGGAACATTGGGTATGAATGATACTGTTACCCTGGAACATTGGGTAAGAAGGATACTGTTATCCTGGAACATTGGGTATGAATGATACTGTTATACTGGAACATTGGGTAAGAAGGATACTGTTATACTGAAACATTGGGTATGAATGATACTGTTATCCTGGAACATTGGGTAAGAAGGATACTGTTACCCTGGAACATTGGGTAAGAAGGATACTGTTATCCTGGAACATTGGGTATGAATGATACTGTTATCCTGGAACATTGGGTATGAAGGATACTGTTATCCTGGAACATTGGGTATGAATGATACTGTTATCCTGGAACATTGGGTAAGAAGGATATTGTTATCCTGGAACATTGGGTATGAATGATACTGTTATACTGGAACATTGGGTATGAAGGATACTGTTACCCTGGAACATTGGGTATGAATGATACTGTTATCCTGGAACATTGGGTATGAAGGATACTGTTACCCTGGAACATTGGGTATGAAGGATATTGTTATCCTGGAACATTGTGTATGAATGTTACTGTTATCCTGGAACATTGGGTATGAATGATACTGTTATACTGGAACATTGGGTATGAAGGATACTGTTATCCTGGAACATTGGGTATGAATGATACTGTTATCCTGGAACATTGGGTATGAATGATACTGTTATCCTGGAACATTGGGTATGAAGGATACTGTTATCCTGGAACATTGGGTAAGAAGGATACTGTTATCCTGGAACATTGGGTATGAAGGATACTGTTATCCTGGAACATTGGGTATGAATGATACTGTTATCCTGGAACATTGGGTAAGAAGGATACTGTTACCCTGGAACATTGGGTATGAATGATACTGTTATACTGGAACATTGGGTATGAAGGATACTGTTATCCTGGAACATTGGGTATGAATGATACTGTTATCCTGGAACATTGGGTATGAATGATACTGTTATCCTGGAACATTGGGTATGAATGATACTGTTATCCTGGAACATTGGGTAAGAATGATACTGTTATCCTGGAACATTGGGTAAGAAGGATACTGTTATACTGGAACATTGGGTATGAATGATACTGTTATCCTGGAACATTGGGTATGAAGGATACTGTTATCCTGGAACATTGGGTTAGAAGGATACTGTTATACTGGAACATTGGGTAAGAAGGATACTGTTATCCTGGAACATTGGGTATGAATGATACTGTTACCCTGGAACATTGGGTAAGAAGGATACTGTTATCCTGGAACATTGGGTATGAATGATACTGTTATCCTGGAACATTGGGTAAGAATGATACTGTTATCCTGGAACATTGGGTATGAATGATACTGTTATCCTGGAACATTGGGTATGAAGGATACTGTTATCCTGGAACATTGGTTATGAATGATACTGTTATCCTGGAACATTGGGTATGAAGGATACTGTTATCCTGGAACATTGGGTAAGAAGGATACTGTTATCCTGGAACATTGGGTATGAATGATACTGTTATCCTGGAACATTGGGTATGAAGGATACTGTTATCCTGGAACATTGGGTAAGAAGGATACTGTTATCCTGGAACATTGGGTATGAATGATACTGTTATCCTGGAACATTGGGTATGAATGATACTGTTATCCTGGAACATTGGGTAAGAAGGATACTGTTATCCTGGAACATTGGGTATGAATGATACTGTTATCCTGGAACATTGGGTATGAAGGATACTGTTATCCTGGAACATTGGGTATGAATGATACTGTTATCCTGGAACATTGGGTAAGAAGGATACTGTTATCCTGGAACATTGGGTAAGAAGGATACTGTTATCCTGGAACATTGGGTATGAATGATACTGTTATCCTGGAACATTGGGTATGAATGATACTGTTATCCTGGAACATTGGGTATGAATGATACTGTTATCCTGGAACATTGGGTATGAATGATACTGTTATCCTGGAACATTGGGTAAGAAGGATACTGTTATCCTGGAACATTGGGTATGAATGATACTGTTATCCTGGAACATTGGGTAAGAATGATACTGTTATCCTGGAACATTGGGTAAGAAGGATACTGTTATCCTGGAACATTGGGTATGAATGATACTGTTATCCTGGAACATTGGGTATGAATGATACTGTTATCCTGGAACATTGGGTATGAATGATACTGTTATCCTGGAACATTGGGTATGAATGATACTGTTATCCTGGAACATTGGGTAAGAAGGATACTGTTATCCTGGAACATTGGGTATGAAGGATACTGTTATCCTGGAACATTGGGTATAAATGATACTGTTATCCTGGAACATTGGGTATGAATGATACTGTTATCCTGGAACATTGGGTATGAAGGATACTGTTATCCTGGAACATTGGGTATGAAGGATACTGTTATCCTGGAACATTGGGTAAGAATGATACTGTTATCCTGGAACATTGGGTATGAATGATACTGTTACCCTGGAACATTGGGTATGAAGGATACTGTTACCCTGGAACATTGGGTAAGAAGGATATTGTTATCCTGGAACATTGGGTATGAATGATACTGTTACCCTGGAACATTGGGTATGAATGATACTGTTATCCTGGAACATTGGGTATGAAGGATACTGTTATCCTGGAACATTGGGTATGAATGAATATTTTTGATGCGCCAGAGGGCTGCAGAATTTCTGGGCCTGGATAGCAATCATGCAGTTATCACGCACCCTCTGGGTGATAACACAAGAAGAAGAGGTGCATCCACTAATGCAGGGGTGCTCAACTCCAGTCCTCAAGCCCCGCTCCCCCCAACAGGTCAGGTTTTTAGGATATCCCAGCCAGGTGGCTCAATCAGAGCCACCTGTGCTGAAGCAGGGACTGATTGAGCCACCTGTGCTGAAGCTTGGATATCCTAAAAACCTGACCTGTTGGGGTTGGGCGTGAGGACGGGAGTTGAGCCCCTCCTGCTCACTGCTCCCTGTGACAGCGGAACACCATCTCCCCAGGAAAATAAGCACACGGGGCATACTGCTCTCTGGGTGAGGGGCCACTGGTCTGACCGCCCTTCTGGTATCCTGAGAAGTGAGAGCACCATACGGGCATTGTAAGGGTTACCAATTCTGAAGATATATTACCTGAAGCATGCTACCGCCCTCATTTACAGCAGGGGACGTTTCCCAGTGACTAGAGTAACACTAGGCAGTGACACGTACCCCCAGTAATAATGCGCCCCAGTTTGGGTGGTGACCAGGCATACTGTATGCTTTATCAGCTAAATGCAGCAGGCACGTCCCTGTGAAAGTTCAGTGACAAGGCGCAGAAGTACGTGCTTCTAACCCCGGGACACCTGATGAAACATTTATCTGTATCTCAAACATCTGCTCTCTCTTTGTTATTTTACTGGTAGAAAAAAACAACTTGATTGGAATGATCTGCTAATTGAAGGGAGACAATATAATTGCTGATTGCTTTGTTATGATTCAGTAATTACACTGTTATGTTTTACATGGCTGGTAAGTGGCGGTTATTCACCGTGTTCATGTTACTGTGATCCGGGTAGGAGGCTGCCATGCTATTCATATCTCCTGGCTCGTAATGCCAACTACTGATACTGCTTAACCCTACTGCATGAATCCACTAACACACACACACACACACACACACACACACACACACACACACACACACACACACACACACACACACACACACACACACACACACACACACACACACACACACACACACACACACACACACACACACACACACACACACACACACACACACTACATTAACCCACTGATACAACTATACAGACAAACTGGTGCACACAGCGTACACATACTGTACATTTACACCTTGCCAGGCATGGACACCAATACACACACTGCCATGTGCATTGATAAACAGTATATAGTACAAGTTATTAAAACAACGTATACACATGTAGCAGTCTTTATTGCTCCCTTTTGTGCGTTTTGACCGGATATGTTGTAATATTCTGCGTTATCACTGCCTGTGAATCTCATGGAAAGTGTGACAGTCTGCATTATACAGGGGATATGTTGTGTGACAGTCTGCATTATACAGGGGATATGTTGTGTGATTAGATGCTGCATTATACAGGGGATATGTTGTGTGACAGTCTGCATTATACAGGGGATATGTTGTGTGATCAGATGCTGCATTATACAGGGGATATGTTGTGTGATCAGATGCTGCATTATACAGGGGATATGTTGTGTGACAGTCTGCATTATACAGGGGATATGTTGTGTGATTAGATGCTGCATTATACAGGGGATATGTTGTGTGATCAGATGCTGCATTATACAGGGGATATGTTGTGTGATCAGATGCTGCATTATACAGGGGATATGTTGTGTGATCAGATGCTGCATTATACAGGGGATATGTTGTGTGACAGTCTGCATTATACAGGGGATATGTTGTGTGATCAGATGCTGCATTATACAGGGGATATGTTGTGTGATCAGATGCTGCATTATACAGGGGATATGTTGTGTGATCAGATGCTGCATTATACAGGGGATATGTTGTGTGATCAGATGCTGCATTATACAGGGGATATGTTGTGTGATCAGATGCTGCATTATACAGGGGATATGTTGTGTGATCAGATGCTGCATTATACAGGGGATATGTTGTGTGATCAGATGCTGCATTATACAGGGGATATGTTGTGTGATCAGATGCTGCATTATACAGGGGATATTTTGTGTGATCAGATGCTGCATTATACAGGGGATATGTTGTGTGATCAGATGCTGCATTATACAGGGGATATGTTGTGTGATCAGATGCTGCATTATACAGGGGATATGTTGTGTGATCAGATGCTGCATTATACAGGGGATATGTTGTGTGATCAGATGCTGCATTATACATGGGATAAGGCTGCGGTCCCTGTGTGTTCTGCAGCGCAAGGCTCGGTGTGCGCTGTGCGTACAAGTACCGCCCCTCAATGGGGCTGGGCCCAGTACGCACCTTCACGCGCATTTGGCAGCAGCGCTGTGCGACCATTTTTTAAAAAGACGTGCAAATTGAGCTTACAACTTGTGACGGAAGCGTGGTCACGCCCCGGCTGGCAGTTCAGCCAATGAGGGCGAACCAGCTGCGTGAGGTCATGGCCACGCCCCTGCAAAAACCATGCCACACCCCCCCCTTCGCAATCTTTCCCTCTCCCCGCAGACCTCAGATCGCAGTGAAGCGCAGTGCACGCGCCAGCCCCCCCGCTGGGCGCGCGTGCTACAGTGCTGACTGAGACCGCAGCCTAAAGACACTGACTGGCACTGAGTTTGCAGCAGGGTTCAATTCCCTGGTTCAATTCCCGGTGGCGGGACCTTGGGCAAGTCCCTGTGCCTCAGGCACCCACAAAATATATTGTAAGCTCTGCCTGGCAGGGACCTGTGCCTGCAAAATGTCTCTGTAAAGTGCTATGCAAAACTAGCAGCGCGATTAGGGTTGCCAGGTGTCCGGTACAGAACCGGACAGGCCGGTATTTGGTTCGCCTGTCCGGTAAAATATGAGAGATAATACCGGACATGGGATACACCTTTCACCATTGTGTCCAGTATTTTTGGACAAGCTACCTGGCAACCCTAAGCGCTATACAAGAACAAACAATTTATATTAATCTGTACATTTTTCTAGTATTCTTTTTTGCAACTCCCCTGTGTGCTACAGCTTTGTAACATCAGATTACCTAAATAAAATATTCACTGTGCTCAGATAGGATCCGTGAGGCACATCTGTAATTAACCTGCAGGTAAGTTGCAGAAAATCCCACCATGATGTTCAATACAACATTTCTCCATTGAGAATCAATGTTAATAGCAAACATATGTTTTCCTATAAAGCACTCACAGTGTATACTGCGCTGTACATAGAATTTGTGCAGGCACAATAAATCTCTGCTCTGTAAAGCTTACAATGTTGATGCCACAGGGACATATAGTATTTACTAAGGAGCCTACTGGCATAAGGCACTGAGATGGATTCTCAGAATCCAGGAGGAGCACATAGGGAGAGAGAAACAGCAAGACAAAACAATCTCAGTGTCGGTGATTCTGAAGAAAGTGATTTAAATATCAGCTGATATCTTGGCTCTTCTGTGCAGCCTACTCACAAGATTAAAGATGTTTAAAAGCACCCCCAAAACTGTGGCAAATAATGTTCTCTTGATTCAGATAGGGATGTGCATCAACTGGGAAATCAGTAGAGATGGCCCTCAGCAAAGAAAAACATGTATCCATAGCACAAATCAAGGAAATGTAACATGTTTTTATGTATAAACTATAAAAGGCACACTTACAATAATGCAGAATAAAACAGGCACATAACACTGATAAGTGTTTTGCACTAGTATTTGCACTGATATTTGCACATTGTCTTTTAGATGTCACTATTTTTTCACTATAATGTTAGCTGTCACTCTTAGGGTTAGCACCTTTATTGCACCTTCACATTGTCATAAGACACGGAGATGTCACGGGCAGCATGGCGCTCTAAATAAAGGTTAAGCCAGCATGCTTCCCACGCCCGTCAACATGGCATGTAAGGGTTAAAGTTGCCATTCTAGGGTTGGAAAGTGTCCCAACCCTTGTAATGTATAACCTGAAGTTCTGTATCTGTTTCTGTGTGTTATACACTGTGTTTATCCATGGTATCTGCAGAACGCGCTGGGTGCCTGGGCCAGGAACCGTGCTCGAGTACCAGGCATACAATGAGCCAGTGGTCTTGCCATTGTGTGGGACAGGTGCTATGTTTGGGGACACTGGGGAGATAGGGAGCTACGCGTCCACCTGCTGGGAGTACACATTCCAAGACCGGAGCTTTGTTCTCTTCCCGGCAGTGAGGTGTCTAGCCCTGCGGGAAGTCCGGAACTGATCTCAGGAACCCGCATTCGGGTCCTAGCCCTGACGGCGCGGTTTCCATTAGTCAGTTTTAAAATCCCATACTCCCAGACCAGTCATTTGGTACCTCCTCTCCAGAGTAGTCCATTCTGGATACCCCCCTAACTTTAGATTGGCTCAGTGGATTAAGTTTCCATGTTTCCAGTGGATTTCCATGTTTCCATGTTTCCAGTGGATTAAGTTAAGATCCATGTTTCCAAATGGAGGCTGGGAAACTATTGACGCAAAAGCCGATTCGAACTCCACAGATTGTGGTCTGGTGTCGGGAGACCAATTGTATCGTGGACTGTGTAAACCTGGAGCAGTCCTCCCTTGTGACTGGGATATCTTGAACAGACTATTGAGGTGGCATCCAGGGTACGCTAGCTTTGGTAGTGCCCTACACCTAGCGAGCGAAGAGTCCCCCCCCCTAAGGTCCTGTTTTGTGTGGTTATTGTTCTATTTTGTATGTGTTACTTACTGGTGGCTCTGGCGAAATAAGCTAACGTTTATTAATCGCTGTGTTTTGCCTGGTAATTGTGATCCCAAGTTGTCTGGTCAATCACAAACCGTGAAACACACCATGCTGCTCATATACAGTAAGTCAAAGGGCTGCAAGCTGTCTTGTGGCAGAAGACTGCTTCTAGGTCACTGGGGCTTAGCGTCACTGGGTTTTGAACAGGGTTCACCCGCTACAAAGGCAGTGACATTGCCACTGAGCAGTTTCTTCTGCCCATTAACTGAATACATACATGTTGTGCTGCATATGAGGTCACAGGTGAAAGGAGAACATCTCCTTTGGAGATCAAGCAGAGTACCAATAACACTGGAGGACACACAGAAATAGCTCTTTGCATGCAGGCATCCGGAAGGTGTATAGACATTAGGCATCTGATACAGTGTGCTGGATTGTGGCCAAACAGGGAAGCACCATTCACAAACAAATGACCCCTCAAATCTCACTTTCCCCTAGGATATTAGGCCATGGTATGTTTTCACTTTAGTTGAATGTGGCAAACTGTGCGGTGCTATGCAGAATGTTATTGGAATCTTAGACCTATGCAAATGACACGTAGTAGAATGTACAGAATGTATTTGCTGTATATTTTATAGAAGCTCTTCATTGTACAAAGACCCCGATTTACTAAATGGTGCTAAGCTTTAGCACACCTTAACTTCTATTCATTTGAATCTGAGACAAAGAGGGAAATGATCTGATATACTTGTTAACAAACTATAACATTATGTATCCAATTTTTATATATGTTCATGCTTGTTTGTCATTTATATCAGTCTCTTCCCACATTGTATGCTGCGGCGAAATATATTGGCGCTTTATAAATAAGCAATAACAATCATAATGATCATGTGTACCATATCCTTCTCTGGGTAAGGGTCCCTGGGAATTAAACCTGGGACTTGTGTTCTCAGAGGCAGCAGCTCTGCTTACTGCGACATTTAGCAGCTGCTTAGTCGTTCTGCTGTCTGAGTTATACAGCAGCTTTGCTGCTCAGCAAACCCAGTGCGATGACTACACTTGGTCTGGACATGCCCAGTCACTCCCGATTGGTTCTCCAAAGGTCAAATAGGACTATAAATAGTTCCAGTCCAGCAGTGCCTGGCTGCTGGTAAAACAACTAACGTTACCACTGGATTCTGTTGCCAGAGCCTGTATTACCTGTTTTGTTTGGTTCCTGATGCTTTGCTGTTCTATTTGGTCTGGACGGCTGTTCCCAGAAGTTAGGCTGTTTGGCCACCCGGCTTGGAGCTGTTAGCGGGCCTATATGTTTCCAATATATAAATATATATGTCACATTTTGCCTGGAATATCCATAAACATGGAGCCCATTTAAGCTGATGCATCGCCATTCACACAGCTTTAACACACAGCATGGGACTAGCAAAGCAAGTACAGACCGCTCACAGACATGTTTCAACCTTGATGGGTATCATCAGTGTGAGGTTGGTTTATTCTTGTGTAGCCAGGTATTCCCTCCGGTCCTCCGCTCTCCTGTTCCCCACCCCTTACCTCCAATTACAGGGGGATGTTGCGGGGAGGGCGACGTGCTCACCGGCAGCTCCCTCCACAGGGTGCCGCCATGTTTGCGTGCGCACGTAAGCGCGACAGTTCGCGCTTGCTCAGATGCGGAGTTACAGAGTGCAGGGCCTTTCTGGTTCATGCATGCGCAGACGCAAGCAGCGGCGGCCATGACAGTGTCGCGCATGCGCAACACGCTAAACGCACGCGGAGGCAATGATAAGGAGGCTATGCAGGGACTACAACACCCAGCTGATCATGTGACCCAGAACTACCAATGGGACGGCTGTTTTCACCTGGAAGGGGAAGGGATTGATATTACATGCTGGGAGCAGAAAGGTCAGTCAAGAACTGGACAGAGAGGGTGCAGGGGGCAGTGCTCCCTTGGGTTAGGCCAGAATTGCCCCAAGGTCCCAGATAGTTCCCTGAGTCCCAGTAGTACTGTGAACATTGAGTGCTGTAGCAAAGGCCTCAGATAGGGACATTTTCACTGTAGTAATAGTGAGAGAGATGCTGCACGACATTGCCTGAAGAGAAGTGCAGCCTGTTGCAAAGGAACATACCCAGACTATTTACTATATGTGCAGATAAGAACAACATACATCAACACATCGCATTGGTGTCCCTCTATGACACTGACCTCCTAGGGCCATAAACTCACATTCTATACCCAGGTGTCCCAAGAGTCCCACAACCTTACCCCTTAGGCGTGATCAGTGCCGTACTAGATGAGGAGTATAATTGGTGCACTTTGTGTATGATACCTGCCCGGGGCTCCGGCACCCGGGTACAGCAGAACCACAGGAAGAGGATCCGTCTGCGTCCAGCGCCGAAGCCTTAGCGATTTTGTCCTCCTCCTGATAGGATGTCTCCCTCTGAATGATATCACCTTACAGACAGTCTCTTGTCTGTAGTGAAATAGGTCTGGCCCCAGACCACACTGGTCACACCGGTCAGAGCCGCACAGCACTGCAGCTGTGTCACTGACTTAACTAACTACTTAAAGGGCAAAGTCCCTAACTGCAGGGGCCTTCCCTAGCGCAGCCACAATCTGATATGAGTAGGGGCCTAGCTGGGGCCTAGTGGGTAACGTGGCCTAGTGAAGGAGCTACTTGCCTCCCTGCACCTACACCCTCCCCTGTCTGTGTCCCAGCTCCTACTCACTTCCTGCCTGAGCGCGTCAAATGTAACCCTTCTCTGCAGGGGAATCCGTAACCCTATTGGCTCCCTGGTGTCACCTGGTATATCTGCCCCTATGTCTTCTGGGTGTTGTAGTTCCCCATGGCCCTCTTTAGCATTGGGGCCGCGTGCACGAACTACACTGCGCATGCGCAAACTGGTAATGGCCGCTTCTACCCTCAACTGAGCATGCGCAACTGTGGGCAGTTCCTGCACTATGGAGCGCCTCTTCTGCCAGTTCTCCAACACTTAAGTACAGAATAAAAAGGTGCTCGATAGCGCTCTAACAAACCCCAAAAAATAATAATAATAAAATAACCACTTAATAGTGTGTAATACGTGAAGGTGATATAAAATATTATAAATAATCGTGCCAAATAACAAAGTGCACTATATTAAATAAAAGTGAATAAGAGACTGAAAGACACACTACAACCCTTGAATAAGACAGTTCCACTTGTCTTGCATCAACTGTTACTCCAAAAAAGCCAGGGGAGCGTATCTCGCAGTCATAGAAAAATGAAAAACATCACATAGTACAGTAATGTTAAAATACAGTGATTCTGGGTATGAAGCTCAAAAAATGACTACTCACATAGAAGTAGCCAAAATCAAGCCTCCATCCAACTTATAAGGGGTGGATGTTCCCTGTGAATATGCAGCAGCCACCAGCCATCAATCTCCAAGGAAGAAAAAAAAGACCATATAGTGTAGACAGTATTATATTCTGACAATAGGTATACAAATAAAGGCTTACACTCTGAATGATCAAGATAGGCGAAAATGGATAGCGGGTAACAGGTATACAGGGAGTCGCGATCTCCTGGGTTCCTCGTTGTCCTCCGCTTCACCAGAATACTGTATCCACGCCGGGGATCACGTCACTTCCGGTGCGTCAAGAACCGCCGGGCTCGATGGTAGGAGTGGATTCTCGGTGTTCCGTCTCTTGGGTATTGCTGGACTAAACTACGCGTTTCGCCGTTGTGTGCTTACGGCTTCGACTCCTACCATCGAGCCCGGCGGTTCTTGACGCACCAGAAGTGACGTGACATGAGCCCCGGCGCAGAGGTATAACCAGGGAGACGTATTTGAGGGCAAATTACATTGGCTTTTATTCAGCCCGTAGCTTTAAACATTACAGCTTTAAGCCAGCGCACAAAAACAAACAAAATAGCCTGTCCCCCTGTAGGGGCTGACTCACTCTCCCAGTCCCTATCTGCACTGCTGGTAGGATAGGCCTCTTTAAACAAAATGGAGGTGAGGATTCAAGAAGGTCCTCCCTCCACAAGAAGCCCTCATAAATGGCACTCATGAAAAATATGTTTTTAATAGGGGGATAACATTTGATCCAGGATCTAAGTAATAGGATAGGCCTCTTACCAGTCACTGACTCAAAGTCCAAAGAGGTACCTGTTATCAGGGGCTCTTTCCCTCAGTCGAGGTTGTCCATGGAGTAAACCCTCTGGCGGGTTCCAGTGACCGCTTTGTCATGGAGGATCTGGTTAACTGGGGTCACTCTCTGGCAGCACCCACCTCCTTTGTGCTAGAGAGATCCCCTGTAGTTCAAGCAGGAGGCTTTTCTACCTGACTTATGACCCAGGTGGAAACTGGCTAATTGTCGCGAGCTGCAATTAACCAGCTCCCTGCTGGACTCATCGGCCAGATACAGGCTTCCTATTTGGAGCTCTATTTAGACATGGGTTAAGGCCCAGTCACAGGGTGTAAGAAAAGAGTAAGGGGGGAAAGGTTGGGGTACAACAGAGTGTAGGAGGTAAAGTTGGGGGTGGAAGAGAGGTGGAGGTTTAAGAGAGGGTTGGGGAGAGGTGGTGGTGTGAGGGAGAGTGAGAAACAGTGTGGGAGAGAATGAGAAAGGGAGAGAAATAGAGGGGGTGGCTGAGGGGGGTGAGAGAGCGAGGTGTGTGAGAAAGGGGAGTGCAAGATATAGAGGGGAGTCTCACAAAGCCGCCAACATTTGTGGATGGGAACGGGGGGCGGCGGGGGGGGGGGGTAGTGAAAACTCCAGTCCTGAGCCCTGGGAAAGCTGTCTGGGTTCCTGCCTAAATGTACTGTACTGCTAATGCTTCCCCATTCTCCTATCCACTGTACTATCTATATACAGCTGGCATTCCAATGAAACTATGCGAATGAATGAGGTTGACAGGAGTCTCATAAATAATGAAGATATTCTGGGAGTGTTCAACATACAGTACATCTATGAGGAGATTTCTGTCCAATGTTGATTAATGTACAGTAGGAAACTCATCCACATCAGCAATAGTACCTGTGTGAGCATCTTTAAGATAATTGTCCTTGACTATTTGGCCTCAAGGACCATGAAAATAATGCACTAATGTGGGAAAACTGTAATAAATATCTTGAGTGCTGGATAACTCCTCTCATTTAAAAATGGGTATATTCTTCAAATACTTTAAATATGAGAATGAGTTGTGACTTATTACACAATATGTTAATGTGAACAGCTATTATCAAGTTGTACTATATCACATACATGCCCCTAAAGTCTCTAATGGCTGATACCATGCGGCAGCTCAAATTGGTTAATCTGAAAGTATGAAACTGCTTTTGAGTGGTCCATCATTTCTGTCCTGTCTTGTTCCAGCATGTACAACCTTTGTATTACAGCAGACAATAGCTATAGGGGAACCATGTAACATTGATAAGAAGCTAAAAGTGACCCGCCCAGTGTCCTCATTCGCACGTCACTACCCAGAGATCTTGTTTGCAGCCTAAGAACTGTATGAGATGACAATGATGTCAATGAAGCAGGTTTGGGAGACCTGTGGAAGACCTGAAGTTGCACTCATGGGTCTCCTAAATTTGTAGTAAACAGCCAACAAACTGAAATGCAGCGTGACTCCTTATTAATGGGACAGTTTTTAAAATGTATGAATGTTCTTAAAATTGTGGGATAAAATGGATTAGTACAATGTCCACATTTAAAAAAATAGGAGAAAACATTTTATTTACACGATATTCCACCATCAGATGTATTCTGCTTTGAGGCTTTAGGGCAGACAGTAGTACAAAATGATATGTACCACTATTATTTAGAGGATTTTTTTCCACATAGTCCAATAACTAAGCACAGTCAAGGATTTGATCCAAAGCACATCTCGTCCACATTACAAGAATGCCCAGTCTTAAAAAGATAAAATGTTTAATATTTCAGTGAAATAGTTGTTTATGCTGTTATCTCATTAACCTTCTCCTATGGTCTCTCCCAGTGGACCACCTCTCCTACTCCTTGCAATGGACACTTCTTTCATCTGTTATTCCCCCGCTTTTGCTCTGTCTCCTCTAACACTTCCTTCCCTCTCTCTGATCATCACCTCCTAACCTTTAGCCTCACCCTACCCTCTGCACCCTCCACACCTACTGTACGTCTACATGTACATACATGATCTAGACCCCTCCAATTTTCTACATTTTTACTCTCTGATCTCATCTCTTCTCTCTGATCTCCACCATTTCCTGCCCTGACATAGCAACCTCTCTATATGATGGTACACTCTCATCTTAGACAATCTTAGACAAGATTGCTCCTTCCACCACAAGTCACCCCTGGATAATGTAAGCCACAACCGTGGCACACACAAAGACCTCAAGACTGCTGAACATTACCAGAGGAAATCCCTCTCTAAAGCAGATTTCTTCCACTATTAATTCATACTTTTGTTTTAAAACACTGTCCTTTCCCTTGCCAAGCAAACCTACTTTTTGTCACTCATACAAATACTGTCCTCTTTCCCTCAACACCTATTCACCACCTTTAACTCCCTTCTCTGCCCAACTAGACCTGCACCCCTTCTACCCTCATGGCCAGAGACCTCGCCACCTACTTTACAGACAAGATTAAGTCAAATCAGACATGACATCTCTTCATGTCAACATCTATAAGCACCATCTCTTTCTTCTCCCCTTTGCCTCCAAAGCTACTTGTATACAGTACAAACGCTTTACTCACTTTCTCTCCTCCAACACCCTTTTTGACTCTTGCAATGTAATTTCTGTCCTCCACTGAGACATCTCTAAGAAAAGTGGCCAACAAACAACTCACTGATACAGTAAGTCTAAGGGTAATTTCTCCTTACAAATTCCCTTAGTTCTCTCTGCTGCCTTTGACCCTGTTGATCACCCTCTTCTCCTGCACACTTTCCAATGCATTGGCCGCCATGACGCAGTCCTCTCCTGGTTCATATCCTACATATCCAACCGCTCCTTCAGTCTGTCTTCTCTGGTGTCTCCTCCTCTTTACTGTCTCTGCTAGGCTCCCACTAGGATCTGTCCTTGGCCCTCTGCTCTTCTCACTCTACACCTCTTCTCTTGGGGAACAAATACAATCTTTTGGCTTTTAGTATTGTCTCTATGTCAATAACACTCAAATTTACCCCTCCTCCCCTGAGCACTACGCCTCTCTCCTGTCCAGTGTCACCAACTGTCTATTTGCAATCACCTCCTGGATGTACCACTGTTACCTGAAGCTTAACATGTCCAAACAGAACAAATACTCTTTCCCCTTCCACTTCAACTCCTACACCCAAACTCAGGCCCAACAACAAGGGGGGGGGGGGGTTCTGCCGGGGTTGGCCCCCTGTGCGGCCGGGCCCTCTGCGCGGCCAGGCCTGTTTTATTTAAAAAAAATTGACCAGAAAATATTTTTTTTGCCGGCGATCCCCGTGTGCATGCGCAGAGCCGAGCTCTCAGTGAAAGCAGGGTGTCCGGCCTGCTGCCTGTGGGCCCGCTCCCCCCCGCTCCCCACGTGGGATGGAGGGAAACGCTGTGGTGAGCTGCGCCCACCAACCCAGCTTCCCCCGCACCCCCTGCGCCCCCCCGAGCCCACCTCCCGCCCCGGGAAGCAGGGGGGGAAGCGTCTGGCAGGTAAGGAAGTAGCACCCACCCGGTCAAGGTCAGTCACTCATCCACCCAGTCACTCACCCACCCAGTCACCCACCCAGTCACTCACCCACCCAGTCACTTAGTCACCCACCCATTCAGTCACCCACCCACACACCCAGTCACTCACCCACCCACCTAGTCAGTCAGTCAAGTCACTCAGTCACCCACCCACCCAGTCACTCAATCACCCATGCACCCAGTCACTCAGTCACTCACCCAATCAGTCACTCACCCACCCAGTCACTCAGTCAAACCCTGGCAGTCAGTCAGTAAGTCAACCACCCACCCAGGCAGACAGTCACCCACCCACCCGGGTAGTCAGTCACCCACCCAGTCAGTCACCCACCCACCCACACAGTCACTCACCCAGACAGTCACCCAGCCAGGCAGTCAGTCACCCAGCCAGGCAGTCATGTCACCCAACCAGGCAGTCAGTCACCCACCCAGGCAGTCAGTCACCCAGGCAGTCACCCACCCAGGCAGTCACTCACCAACCCAGGAAGTCAGTCAGTCAACCACCCAGGCAGTCACTCACCCATACTTAACCCCTGCCCCAGGCCCATACGTACCCCCCCCCCAGGCCCACACTTAGCCCCTCACCCCCAGGCCCACACTTATACCCCAGACCCATACTGAATCCCCCCCAGGCCTATACTGAATCCCCCCATCAGGCCTTTTGTCACATTGGATGTAGCATTGGGTATCATTGTCTTTTGTGGAAAATATAAAAATAAACAGGTTGCATTGTAATTTTTTTTTCTGTATCACAATAAAAAGAAAACAGTTAAGTAAACGTTACGCGCTAAACAAAATAGTGGTAGATGTGCTATGGGTTCGGGGGTGGGGGGAGGGCCCTGCTCCTTTCATTTGTCCTGGGCCCCATGATTTCTGTTGGCGGCCCTGCCCAAACTGTCCCTCACTGCCAATAACACCATAATCTCATCAACCCTTCAAGCCCATTGTCTAGGGGTCATCTTTGACTCTGATCTCTTCTTCCTCACATTCAGTCCCTCACAAAGTCTCCACCTCCGAAATATTGCCAGGATATGCCCTTTTCACACTCAAGATGCCAATAAAGTCCTAATTCACTCATCTTGCCCCACCTTGACTGGATTTTCCTTTGTCCGTCTGTCCTAACTTCAATCCATCCAAAATACTGCGGCCCGACTCATTTACCTCACTCACGCCTCCACTTCTGCTGCACGTTCAAGGAATCCTATTTGGCATACCCCTAGCATCAAACTCCTGTATTGGGACCAATTGTGCAGCTGGACTAAACTCCATCATGAGGCACACTCCTTCTCACAATGAGAAACCACTTTACCTTCAACATTGTCCCTTATTCCCTTTTGATTGTAAGCTCTCACGAGCAGGGCCCGCATTACCATTTTTATCTGTTAGTTCATGTTTGTCCTTATTTGTATGCAACTCTGTTTATGCAATAACATCTCTGTACCCCCATTGTACCGCGCTGTGGAGTATGCTGGTGGTTTACAAATAAATGAGAATAATATTTTGGAGTCAACAAAAAACCTTGATGAATATCATCTCTAGTTCACCCTGATTGAACAGAAGTGTGAGCTAAGAAACATGATCCTGTGGTAACTATACTTTTTGACCCCAATGCACAAGCATAGCAAACATACTTATATCACAAGCTGTTATTTCTTTAAGAGTTGCACGTACACTCTAGACATAACTGCAACAGGAGAAATCAGGCCACCCACAAATCTCACAAATGTATTGATTTTTATCACATACAGATAAAGAAGAACGCTGTGTGAAAGAGCCTTATAAGGGGGTCTTATTTGTACAGTACATTAATAAAGTAGTGGTGCATTGGGTGTAAAAATAACAAATGATGGCTACTTTGTACCTCCTTGTGCGATCACACTGTGGTCACTGGCTACTTGTACATTTCCTTTACAAATGTAAGTTGGCTTTGTTCTAATATGTGTTTATTTCTATATGTTGTTAGCATTGTGTCGAATTACTGGAAGTACAAATGTGTCTACTAGTATTTGTACCATAAATGATAAAAAGAAAAAACTTGTCATACATGTGGTTGTTCTTACCAGTTGATCCCAGGAAGTATCTTTCTAGAACCGATCCGTACCCCTTGGGACTGGATTTCAGGTTACTGATTATAAAAGGCTGTAGTGCCATATTCACATTGTTCATGGGCCAGTGCTGGGCACTGAGACTTGCTCCTCCGTACCATGATATGTTCGTCATAGAAAAGCAATCCTAGGAACACAAAAGAAGATAGTGAATGACATAGCTGCTTCTCTTACACACAGGTATATTTGTAGACATGAGACTAAATTCAAATACACCACATATGCAAAAAGTGGAACCCAGTAGAAACCTGCTTGGTTTTTGTTTTGAATCAACAAAGCTCAGTAAGATCCGGGATCTAATGTCATGGTACTTAAATCAGGGATGGACATTATTTCCCTGAGGTTATCGTATATCCACAAAGCGAATTATAGGCAAAGCCAATGGCAGTTTTATATTAAGGTAAAAGAACATAGTTCATGATAGTGCTCTAATGACCTTGGGTACTGAACATGTGATCAATAAACAGTTTCTTGATTGAAAAAGGATGATAGCTGGGTTAATGGTATATGAGTAAGTGTGTGAGGTATATAGGTGGGCGTATAACTAAGACATATGTATAATGTCCTGGTGAGTGTAGTGAATGGAGATATATAAGCCCCACCACATCACTCCCAATAAGGACCAGTCTGAAAAAAACGCCTATGAGCACCTGTAGTATACCTCCCAGTACAATGATAAGTACAGTGACTCACGTGAACCATGCCCGTTTAGCCTTCCAGTATGCGTGCTTCTGCAGGGTTGAGTAGAAGATCAGGTAGCCATAGGGTGCAGACAGGGATGGGTGCAAAGAAAAAAAAAACCTCCTTCTCTTACGCGTTTCACGCCTGTGCACTGCACAGGCGTGAAACGCGTAAGAGAAGGAGGGGTTTTTTGCTCCCATCCCTGTCTGCACCATGATGTGTGAATAAAGTATCTTTTTATTACACCGCTGCTGTCCCGTGGAGTCCTGTGCTCTGCACCTCCGCATCCTGTGGCTACCTGCAGTTCTATATTACATGTGCATAGGCTTAACGTCCCATTATTGTAGCATAACCTTGCATCCCAATAATGTGACGGTACGCCAGTCTCACTGCTGCTCCTATCCAGAGCCTGGAGGATGCAACGTCGGGAAATGACACCGTGTGAGTTAAATCATACCTAACGGGGCTGTTACTCGCGACTGTAAACGCACTATAGGGTCTGGGTGTGCGTAAGTGCAAGTTTAGTAATGAGATAACTAGCGTAAAGTCTGCGCGTTAACCTTAATGCACTTCAGTGGATATGTGATGTTAGGGTGCATGGTGCGCGTTAACCTTAATGCACTTCCGTGGATATGTGATGTTGGGGTGCATGGTGCGCGTTAACCTTAATGCACTTCCGCGGATATGTGATGTTAGGGTGCATGGTGCGCGTTAACCTTAATGCACTTCAGCGGATATGTGATGTTAGGGTGCATGGTGCGCGTTAACCTTAATGCACTTCAGTGGATATGTGATGTTAGGGTGCATGGTGCGCGTTAACCTTAATGCACTTCAGTGGATATGTGATGTTAGGGTGCATGGTGCGCGTTAACCTTAATGCACTTCAGTGGATATGTGATGTTAGGGTGCATGGTGCGCGTTAACCTTAATGCACTTCAGTGGATATGTGATGTTAGGGTGCATGGGGCTGTAACTAGGGAGAAAAACACGACTGAACTCTACGTTATTATTCTTTGGAGATACTTGGTTAGGCTTGAATGTGACGTTGTTAGGTTAACATCACGTTAAGTGACTTAACAAAGCTTTGTGGGTCAGGGCCTAAGTTTGTCACCGGATGGGAGTGTCTGAAGTGTGGTTATTCTGACCCCTGCACACTGGGACAAGTGCTAGAGACAGGTAGTTAACTCCATTCCCTTAGATGCACACTGAGTCCTTCTTTCTTTCTGTTCTTTTATTGTAAGGGCAAATAATAACAACAAAGGAGGGGAACTGGGGTATATGGCATAAATCAGGGAGGGGAAAATTAAGATACTTTCTACCAGGATATGAGAATAACAGACGGCTCCTAATGGCTGCTGGCTCCAAAATAAAGCGCACTTTCCTGTCCAGGCAGGAACAAACAAAGGACTATGCCTATTAACAAAACACAGCAGGGGAGAAAAGCCAAACCAACTGAGGTTTGTGCAGTATTTTTGGAGAAGCCACCTGGCAACCCTATTTGTAAGGAGGTATGTGATTGGTCACTGCGTTGAGCTGGAGGACTTCCGCTTATTTCTTAGAGTGAGAGCGTGGGCTACGGTTTATGAGAGGGAGGGAGGAAGAGGTGGGGGTGTACGAAGGGAAGGGGGAGAGGTGGGGGTATAAGAGAGGAGGCTGCGGATTGGCCTTTGCTTTTAAGGTGGTATGCGATTGGTTGCCGTGCTGAAAGGCCTTCCGTAAATTCTTTATGTGGAGAGCGTGAGCCGCGGGGCTGAAAAAGGTGGGGGTGTAAGAGGGAGGGGGAGAGGTGGAGGTGTAAGAGAGGGAAGGGGAGTAAGAGAAGTAGTGGGAGAGGAGCTTGAGTAAAACAGGGAGGGAGATGGTGGAGGAAGAGTGAGGGAGGGTGAGAGAAATATATGGGGGTGGGGGGAGGGGAGAGAGAGAGAGAGAGAGAGAGAGAGAGAGAGAGAGAGAGAGAGAGAGAGAGAGAGAGAGAGAGAGAGAGAGAGAGAGGTGGGGGTACAAGAGGAAGGTCACTAATTGGGTGTGAGTACTACTAAGGGAGTGTGTCAGTGAAGAGGGTGAATGTCACTATAATTGGGATGGGAGCCGGGGATGCTGCACCCCAACCCCCAATTACTCAGTGGAAGGTGGAATTGTTGATCAGGGTTAAAGAGGACGCCAGCACCGATTTGAGTCACAGTTTCAACTCTGCAATGGAAAAAGATGACTCCAGAGTCCTGCCGCCCATGTGAAGCCCGGCACTTATCTAGTTAATCATATGTGAAATCCTTAAGTGTATACCTGTAGTAAAATGTGTGACCATACTCCACAATCTGGGCTTAGCGGGTATCCGCTAGGGTAATGAAGCTGCTTAAATTTTATTTTTATTCATAGTGTGCATGAGCAGGGGGTCTCCTGAGCTGAACAAAGTTGGTTTCAGCCTTGGGGACCCCCTGCTTCCCGAGATACAGGCCCCGGTATAGGGTGCTGGTATCCCCACAATGTTAAAGGCCTCCGGTCATGTGACGCAGATGGGGTCCTGCTAACGCACACTATGAATAAAAATAAACTGTAAGCAGCTTCATTACCTTAGCGGCTAACCGCTAAAGCAATGAAGGGGTTAAGGCACACTACCAGGTTTATTAGGGGGTGAGTGAAGGGGGTAATGGCCCGAGGATGGGTGGTTAGGTCTCTTGGGTAGGCATTGGGAGGGGTTAACCCCTTCATTACCTTAGCGGTTGTAACCGCTATAGTAATGAAAGGGTTAACCCCTCCCACTAACCACTGAGTCCTGACCACCCATCCTGTGGCAACTACCCCCTTCATTCACCCCCTCTGCCCCAAATAAAGATTAAAATACCTACTACCTACTGTTACAAAAAGAAGAAACTGGGGCGTTCCTTATAAAATTACCTACTGTACCAATACACAACCCACCCCGTGTACCCCCAACAACCCCCCCTGTACCCTCAACATCCCCCCTAACACATACAGTACAGTAATGGGCAAAATTACTATTATTCAGATATGGATAATAGTGCATTTGCCCATTTAAAATAAAACATAAACCAGCAGCATAAAGTAAATAAAACTTGCACTAACCCCTGCCAGCCTGCAGGGCGTCCTCATCCCCATCACCGTCCTTGTCCTCCGCTGTCAACAACAATGCAATTAAAAAATACATACTAATGGCCCCTAACCCCTTAATCACCTTAGCGGTTAGTAGCCACTATAGTAATTAAGGGGTTAACCCAACCTCCCCAGGCAAAAACCCCACCCTCCACCCATAAATATGGGCAAGCTTTGCCACCATAGCAATAAATGGTCAAGCTAAAAAAATAACAGGCCCAAAATAAAACACAGTATTACATAGAAAAAAAACCCATTACAAATGCAAATAAACCAATTGATTGGCACAGTTGCAGACCCATGCCCTGTGGGCATGAGCTGCCACTATGCCAGGCAATATACAACCTGCCAATCACCAAAACAAGCCTCAAATTAAAAACACATTACATTTTAAGCTAACAAATGCCCCCAAAAACTATTGATTGGCACAGTGGCACACCAATGCCTTGTGGGCATGAGCTGCCACTATGCCAGACAATGGGCAACCTGCAAAAAAATAAATACAGTATATGCATCAAATAAAAACCACATTGCATTGCCATAAAACAAAAAAAGCCAAAAAAAAAAATATTGATTGGCACAGTGGCACACCCATGCTCTGTGGGCATGAGCTGTCACTATGCCAGGCCTTGGTTTGTAGTCAGAGGGGATAAACCCTTTCATTACCATAGTGGTTCGTACCGCTAAGGTAATGAAGGGGTATTACCCGCTTCAGTCACCCCCTCTACCCCCAATTAACCTGGTAGTCTGCCTTAACCCCTTAATTGCCTTAGCGGTTAGCCGCTAAGGTAATGAAGCTGCTTACATTTTATTTTTATTCATAGTGTGCATGAGCAGGGGGTCTCCTGGGCTGAACCGCATTGATTTCAGCCTCAGGGACCCCCTGCTTTCCGAGTTACAGTGCCGGTATCCCTGCAATGTTAAAATACTCCGTGTCATGTGACTGGAGGATTTTAACATGGCAGGGATACCGGCACCTCATAACGGGGCCTGTAACTCGGAAAGTAGGGGGTCCCCGGACCTGAAATCTACAATATGCGGTTCTGCTCCAGAGACCCCCTGCTACAATACTGTGGTATTAAAATAAAATAAAGCCCCTGTGATCGCCTGTTAGAAACATGCAGGTAGAGTGACTGATTCAGCATCTCTCTTACTGCACGTCTCTTACAGACAGGCAGACCCCGGTAGGGACCCCCGCTGTGTTAATCCGATGGGCCATTAGTCTGTAGCGGAAAATTTAGCGAGGGTCTCCGGGAGATCTCGGGGAAAAAATTCGAAAAATGGTCGGGTAACGGCCACTGCATCTGTACATGGGGAGAATACACTGTCGCTTCAGAGAGGAATAACCTGTCAATTCCTTGTAAACACCCCAGAAAAAAATGTTTTTCCTTTCTTTGCAGATCCTATGATTATTTTTATATTTTTACCAGCTCCCATTTTTCTACAATGTTTTTTTTTTCTTTCATTTTATATTCACATTTAAAAATAATGTTAATAGGAACTTTTGTATTTTATGTGAGATATCTATACTGCCTACTGTATAATTTAATTATGCCAGATTTGTATCATATCTAATACAAGTGATCATGCATATAATATTACTGGGTAATTGTAGAGGGAGAGGGGTATTGGCCCGGTATTAAAGGGGTTGCACCCCATATAGCCACCCCCTGACCTCACCAGGGAGGCAAGGGGTTAACTGGACTGCGGTCCAGGAATGTGGTTTTACCCTTGCCATAACATGTAAATGTGTGTTCCCCTGTTCCAATGTAATATCATCATGTCAGTGTCTGCACCACACAAACACTGGGATCCATCCGGGAGGGCAAGGGTTAATAGCTGAATAGTGATTATAGCCCTTTGTTTAATTTTCCCGCCTTTTCAGGCACCATTTTGCCGAGTCCCATAGAATGGCGGAGCCCGTTGTTTTCAATGGGGATTTAGTGAAAAACGGAGATTTCTTTATAGCGGAGATGTTTATAATAAAATATGAAACGGTTTATGTGATATTTGTATATCTCCGGTTCCGAAGGTCGCAGCGGTCTGAAACTTGGACCCTATAATGTACCACTTCCGGCATTAAGGTCTGAAAAGTTTGGACCCGCTGGACCTACCAGAACCGGGTACTTTAATATGTGTGTATATTCAGAACCATACAATATTTCAAAGCGGGGGCAAATGCCCGCGCAGATTCCTGCCTACTAAGGAATGCAAATGGTCAGGGAAACAGGCCCCTGATCAAAGACTCAGCACTCCAACTGTTTACAGGAAGGCGGAGAAGCGTGAAGCTGGAGTAGTTTGTGAGTGTCATAACTCACACTTGCAAACAAAGCATCTCCTGCCAGATACTCCATTTAGCAGACTGGCTGGCGCCTCTGATTTAAATGTGGGGCTACAGAAATGAGACCCTCAGAGTCCCAGGACGCATGTGCCAACTAGCTCTCAGGCATGGATTAACCTGTGTTCCCACGTTAGAGATTGGCTACAGATAATTGATCTCCAATGGCCTGTACTCAATGTTAAGAATAGGGTTACAAAGATATATAAACTGTTGTCAATCCTACAGTACTTGTCTTCGATTACATCTTGATTGTTACCTGATTGCTGGAGAATTGCTATCTGATACTTCTTCATTTCCCAACCCAAAACGTAAGTGTTACCTTCTTGTCTGTTAAATTGTACTATATTGCTGAGTTCACCTTATTCAAGGAATAAACTACATTTTATTTATATCTAAGCCTCGTTCAGTCCAACCCAGTTATTTTTGGTGTATTATTATAGCCTGTTACAAAGTTACCATCACAGTAATGTTAGTAGTTAATGCGTAAATAGGAACATACAGCACCATACGTTTTTAACATCTTATAGTCAAAAAGATGGCACAATAATAAGCATATATATATCATTCTTAGATTTTCCACAGCAAGAATGTATAATGCCATGTGTCATTTTAAGAAGGAAATGCTTTTGGGGGATCATTTAGCAGTCTCCCAACTGCAAAACCAGGTCGACACTAGAGCAAAAACACTGCACTTGATTTATGCATCAAGAAAATCTCATTGGTTTTAATTTAAATGCTTCCTTTAATAAATCTGGTACAGTATAATATATATATATATATATATATATATATATATATATATATATATATATATATATATATATATATATGTGTGTATATATATATATATATATATATATATGTAAGGATGTGGTAGGAACCTCATATGTGTGTTCAGTTGGTGTTTGACACTGTTCAGTGAGAGGCCTGTGGAGTGTCTGCAACAGTGTTGCAGTGTGTCAGAGCAGAGTCAGACAGGCAGTGGCTGATGCAATAGCTGTGTGTCTGTGCAGATTAAGGCAGAGAGGCTCCGTCGAGAAACTACAACTCCCATGAGCTCCTGGGCAGTCACCTGATGTAAAGAACCAATCAGAAGGCTAGGATGATGGGAGCAGGAAAGGGAAGCGTGGGGGAGAGACCACGCTAGTCAGAGGAGATCTGGACAGAGCTGAAGGAGGTAGTGTGAGTGCAGGGGGTCAGTGACCCGCCTGCATAGGCCAGCTATCCCCTCAGGCCCATAGGAGCATCCCCTGAGTCACAGTAGGCTGCTGTACTGCAGGGACGCCCTGTAGTGAAAGTGATTGTCACCCTACTATACATTAGTTAGGGACAAAGCACAGAGTTGCGGCCGGTTGCAGTCATCTGGGACCAGACGGCTGGACACCGCGACATCTGGAGGTCAAGGGTCGGAGGCATGTGATCCTTTGTGAAGAGGTACCGGTCACCGCCGTGACCAGAAGGTATATTGTAACAACAAGTGCACCAACACCGGTCATCAGGCGCTGATCCCGCCTTAGGCTAAACTCTTTAGGGACACTAGCGAGTGGCTAGAGGACTGAGCCTATACCACATAATACAATACAAGGACAATACTCTATAAGAGCGTGGCTGAGCCACTATTGTACAGGACACTATTCCCTAGAGGTGGGGCTGAGCCACTATAGCAGGGGTGGGGAACGTCCGGCCCACGGGCCATGTAAGGCCCGCGAAATCATTTGGTCCGGCTGCCGTGCTGTCACTCTGCCAAGATTTTTTTTTTGGCCCGCCTCTTTCCTGAGCAATGCCCCCCTCCCTTCTCTCCTCCAGTAATGCTGGCTCCTTAGGCTCCGCCCCTCTGTCCCTCACTTTAGGCTCCACCCCTCTGTCCCTTCCTTTAGGCTCCGCGGGTCTGCCAGTCTCTCAGCTGCACTGGCTACCTATGCAGCTCCAGAAGCCCATCCACGGGCCCCAGGTAACCCACATGCCCCCTTATACCCCCTCCCAGACACCTTACCCACCCCAAGGGGGGAGAGGCCTTATTTTTGTGTGTGTTTTCAGAGGTGGGCTTATTGTGTTTGTGTGTCACTGTGTGTGTCTGTCTTTGTCACTGTGTGTGTGTGTGTGTGTGTGTGTGTGTGTGTGTGTGTGTGTGTGTGTGTGTCTGGCACTGTCACTGTGTGTGTCTGGCACTGTCACTGTGTGTGTCTGGCACTGGCACTGTGTGTGACTGATACTGTCACTGTGTGTCTCTGTCTGTGTGTGTGTCACTGTAACTGTATGTGTGTGTCACTGTGTCTGTGTGTGTCACTGTCACTGTGTGTGTGTGTGTGTGTGTCACTGTGTGTGTGTGTGTGTGTGTGTGTGTGTGTGTGTGTGTGTGTGTGTGTGTGTGTCACTGTGTGTGTGTGTGTCACTGTGTGTGTGTGTGTGTGTGTGTGTGTGTGTGTGTGTGTGTGTGTGTGTGTGTGTGTGTGTGTGTGTGTGTGTGTGTGTGTCTGGCACTGTCACTGTGTGTGTCTGGCACTGTCACTGTGTGTGTCTGGCACTGTCACTGTGTGTGTCTGGCACTGTCACTGAGTGTGACTGGCACTGTCACTGTGTGTGTCTGGCACTGTCACTGTGTGTGACTGATACTGTCACTGTGTGTCTCTGTCTGTGTGTGTGTCACTGTAACTGTATGTGTGTGTCACTGTGTCTGTGTGTGTCACTGTCACTGTGTGTGTGTGTGTGTGTGTGTGTGTGTGTGTGTCTGTCACTGTCACTGTGTGTGTGTGTGTGTGTGTGTGTGTGTGTGTGTGTGTGTGTGTCACTGTGTGTGTGTCACTGTGTGTGTGTGTCACTGTCACTGTGTGTGTGTGTGTGTGTGTGTGTGTGTGTGTGTGTGTGTGTGTGTGTGTGTGTGTGTGTGTGTGTGTGTGTGTGTGTGTGTGTCTGGCACTGTCACTGTGTGTGTCTGGCACTGTCACTGTGTGTGTCTGGCACTGTCACTGTGTGTGTCTGGCACTGTCACTGTGTGTGACTGGCACTGTCACTGTGTGTGTCTGGCACTGTCACTGTGTGTGACTGATACTGTCACTGTGTGTCTCTGTCTGTGTGTGTGTCACTGTAACTGTATGTGTGTGTCACTGTGTCTGTGTGTGTCACTGTCACTGTGTGTGTGTGTGTGTGTGTGTGTGTGTGTGTGTGTGTGTCTGTCACTGTCACTGTGTGTGTGTGTGTCACTGTGTGTGTGTCACTGTGTGTGTGTGTCACTGTCACTGTGTGTGTGTGTGTGTGTGTGTGTGTGTGTGTGTGTGTGTGTGTGTGTCACTGTCACTGTCACTGTGTGTGTGTGTGTGTGTGTGTGTGTGTGTGTGTGTGTGTGTGTGTGTGTGTGTGTGTGTGTGTGTGTGTGTGTGTGTGTGTTTGTCACTGTCACTGTATGTGTGTGTGTGTGTGTGTGTGTGTGTGTGTGTGTGTGTGTGTGTGTGTGTGTGTGTGTGTGTGTGTGTGTGTCACTGTCACTGTATGTGTGTGTGTGTATGTCACTGTCACTGTGTGTGTGTGTATGTCACTGTCACTGTGCGTGTGTGTGTGTGTGTCACTGTCACTGTGCGTGTGTGTGTGTGTGTGTCACTCTCAGTGTCTCTGTGTGTGTGTCACTGTCTCTGTGTGTGTCACTGTCTCTGTGTATCTAGAAAAAAGGGTGGTGTGATTAGCGCTAAACAATATGTGAATATATACAATGCAAACACAATGTGGAAAATTTATCTATAGGACGGCTGCCAGGAAAACCTAACCCAAACACAGTTAGAAAAACACAGAGATAGCAATACAGACCGGCGCCTCAAAGTCCAAAACTGAAATGAGTCCAAAGATGTGCTGCAGTGTCCAAAACGCTGATCCGGTAGAAGGACTGCAAACTCCACAACAGCACACGTGGTATCATGCAAGGGAGATAAAGAGAAAGATCATAGCGTGACACTGCAAACTGTAAAATATATAACTCATACAAACAGGACATACATGACAAACAACACTAACAGAACTGACAATATAACAGAGATTTATTTTGACAATACTAAAAACAAGAGAAGCTTTGGAGCGGGTCTAGGATCCAGTGTGGTAAAACTGGAATCCTACTTACAGCAATCGAGAAGGGTTCAAGCGGTGTGTATACTGTGCAGTTCTTTAATCAGCTTATCCTCGGCGCGTGGTGCTGCTGTAATGGCCGCCGGTGCTTCCTCCGGTTACTCTCGGGCTCAGCGTCCCTGCAGGCCAAACCTCGCGAGATTTCTCGTCCGTGACGTCACTCGCTAGGTGGAGCTACTCGCCGCCGCTTTTTCCTGTAGCGCACTTCTACACCGTTCGCTCGAGCTGTGACTGGGTGCTGTGACCTGCTCCTTTGATGCTCTCTTCCAAATGATCTCTAAAAACACCCAACGCGTTTCGTGCGCATGCGCACTTCTTCAGGTCCCCTTCAGGTCCCCTGAAGAAGTGCGCATGCGCACGAAACGCGTTGGGTGTTTTTAGAGATCATTTGGAAGAGAGCATCAAAGGAGCAGGTCACAGCACCCAGTCAGAGCTCGAGCGAACGGTGTAGAAGTGCGCTACAGGAAAAAGCGGCGGCGAGTAGCTCCACCTAGCGAGTGACGTCACGGACGAGAAATCTCGCGAGGTTTGGCCTGCAGGGACGCTGAGCCCGAGAGTAACCGGAGGAAGCGCCGGCGGCCATTACAGCAGCACCACGCGCCGAGGATAAGCTGATTAAAGAACTGCACAGTATACACACCGCTTGAACCCTTCTGGATTGCTGTAAGTAGGATTCCAGTTTTACCACACTGGATCCTAGACCCGCTCCAAAGCTTCTCTTATTTTTAGTATTGTCAAAATAAATCTCTGTTATATTGTCAGCCTTTCTGTTAGTGTTGTTTGTCATGTATGTCCTGTTTGTATGAGTTATATGTTTTACAGTTTGCAGTGTCACGCTATGATCTTTCTCTTTATCTCCCTTGCATGATACCACGTGTGCTGTTGTGGAGTTTGCAGTCCTTCTACCGGATCAGCGTTTTGGACACTGCAGCACATCTTTGGACTCATTTCAGTTTTGGACTTTGAGGCGCCGGTCTGTATTGCTATCACTGTCTCTGTGTATGTCACTGTCTCTGTGTGTCTCTGCGTGTCTCACTATCTCTGTGTGTCTCACTGTCCCTGTGTGTCTCACTGTCTCTTTGTGTCTCACTGTCTCTGTGTGTCTCACTGTCTCTGTGTGTCTCACTTTCTGTGTGTCTCACTGTCTCTGTGTGTCTCACTGTCTGTGTGTGTGTGTCTCTCACTGTCACTGTGTGTGTGTGTGTCTCACTGTTACTGTGTGTGTGTTTCTGTGTGTGTGTGTATGTCACTGTCTGTGTCACCGTCACTGTGTTTGTGTGTCACTGTCTGTGTGTGGCAGCAGCCGCCTGAGGTGATTAAGGACCTGAGTATCACCTCACTACCGCCTCTCTTCCTCCTCCCCACACCGGGCAGCAGTTGTGGAGGGTACCTGCTCCGATTTCCCCCTGCTATGCCCCTCCCCCCTCCGTGCACTTACACGGCCCTCCTCCCCACTCCGGGTAGCAGTTTCGGAGGAGGGCATCTTCCCCGATCCCCCCTGCTCAGATTCCCCCCCCCCCCTTGCGCAGTTACATAGTCCTCCTTCTCCCTACACCGAGCAGCAGTTACGGAGGGCACCTGCTTCGATCCCCCCCCGATAAGATTTCCCTCTCTCTGTGTGTGTCTGAGAGAGAGAGAGAGAGTGTGTGTGTGTCTGAGAGAGTGTGTGTGTCTGAGAGTGTGTGTGTGTGTGCATGTCAGAGAGTGTGTGTGTCTGAGAGAGATTGTGTGTGTGTGTGTGTGTGTGTGTGTGTGTGTGTGTGTGTGTGTGTGTGTGTGTGTGTGTGTGTGTGTGTGTGAGCGAGTGTGTGTGAGCGAGTGTGTGTGAGCGAGTGTGTGTGTGTATCTGAGCTAGTGTGTGTGTGTATCTGAGCTAGTGTGTGTGTCTGAGCAAGTGTGTGTGGGTCTGAGCGAGTGTGTGTGTGTGTCTGAGCGAGTGTGTGTGTGTCTGAGCGAGTGTGTGTGTGTGTCTGAGCGAGTGTGTGTGTGTCTGAGCGAGTGTGTGTGTGTCTGAGCGAGTCTGTTTGTGTGTCTGAATGAGTGTGTGTGTGTGTGTCTGAGCGAGTGTGTGTGTGTGTCTGAGTGAGTGTGTGTGTGTCAGAGAGAGAGTGTCTGTCAGAGAGAGAGTGTGTGTGTGTGTCAGAGAGAGAGAGTGTGTGTGTGTGTGTGTCAGAGAGCGTGTGTGTGTCAGAGAGTGGAAAAGAAGGGAGCCCCACACCCCCTGGTACTCTTTGACAAAGCGCGCCAAGTCGTGCGAAACGCATAAGAGTGGGTCTATGTTGCTTTTGAGCCATTAAAGCTTTTGCAGTTATCTGAGTGGTCCTGGTCTGTTATCTTCACCACTGGGCAGTTGCACCGCCTTGCCTTCTACTGTATCCTGTCTCAGAGAGTGTGTGTGTCTGAGAGAGAGAGTGTGTGTGTCTGAGAGAGAGTGTGTGTGTCTGAGAGAGTGTGTGTGTGTCAGAGAGAGAGTGTGTGTGTGTGAGAGAGTGTGTGTGTCAGAGAGAGAGTGTGTGTGTCTGAGAGAGAGAGTGTGTGTGTCTGAGAGAGATAGTGTGTGTGTCTGAGAGAGAGAGAGAGAGAGAGAGTGTGTGTGTGTCTGAGAGTGTGTGTGTCTGAGAGAGAGAGTCTGTGTGTGTCAGAGAGAGAGAGAGTGTGTGTGTCAGAGAGAGAGAGTGTGTGTGTGTCAGAGAGAGAAAGTGTGTGTCAGAGAGAGAGAGTGTGTGTGTCAGAGAGAGAGTGTGTGTGTCAGAGAGAGTGTGTGTGTCAGAGAGAGAGTGTGTGTGTCAGAGAGAGAGTGTGTGTGTCAGAGAGAGAGAGTGTGTGTGTCAGAGAGAGAGTGTGTGTGTCAGAGAGAGAGTGTGTGTGTCCGAGAGTGTGTCTGAGAGAGAGTGTGTCTGAGAGAGTGTGTCTGAGAGAGAGAGTGTGTCTGAGAGAGAGAGTGTGTCTGAGAGAGAGTGTGTCTGAGAGAGAGTGTGTGTCTGAGAGAGAGTGTGTCTGAGAGAGTGTGTGTCTGAAAGAGTGTGTGTCTGAAAGAGTGTGTGTCTGAGAGTGAGAGTGTGTCTGAGAGTGAGAGTGTGTCTGAGAGTGAGTCTAAGAGTGAGAGTGTGTCTGAGAGTGAGAGTGTGTCTGAGAGTGAGAGTGTGTCTGAGAGTGAGAGTGTGTCTGAGAGTGAGAGTGTGTCTGAGAGTGAGAGTGTGTCTGAGAGTGAGAGTGTGTCTGAGAGAGAGAGTGTGTCTGAGAGAGAGAGTGTGTCTGAGAGAGAGTGTGTCTGAGAGAGAGTTTGTCTGAGAGAGAGTGTGTCAGAGAGAGAGAGTGTGTCTGAGAGAGTGTGTCTGAGAGAGTGTGTGTGTGTCTGACAGTCTGAGAGTGGGTCTGACAGTCTAAGTGACAGTGGGTCTGAGAGTGAGAGAGTGGGTCTGAGTCTGTGAGTGGGTCTGAGAGTCTGTGAGTGTGTCTGAGAGTCTGTGAGTGTGTCTGAGAGTCTGAGAGAGAGAGTGTGTCTGAGAGTCTGAGAGAGACAGTGGGTCTGAGAGTCTGAGAGAGAGAGTGAGTCTGAGAGAGAGAGTGGGTCTGAGAGTCTGAGAGAGAGAGTGGGTCTGAGAGTCTGATTTCCCTACCCCCTGCCCGATTTCTGTGTGTGTGCGTGTGCGTGTGCACAGACACAACCCACAGTCAGTCATTGTCACCCAAAGAGAAGCAGTTCCAGCCATCACATTAGTGGTGAGTTCATTAAATGTTTGACCAAATATAGCAGGCTAATTTTTAAGTTGAAAGAAACAGCGCAAAAAACCTCATAGTGTAGTATATATAAAAAACTTATATTGGTATAACAGGTGAGTATTGCACGTACATCAGTTAAAATATTTACTGGCAGTACATGTACAGTATATGGACATGTTACCAATCAGCAACGGATGGGGTATAGTGGTCATCAGATGGATTTTCTTCTCCTTTCACGTCTCCTTTAAATGCTCTCTGCACGAATCAAACAGCCGTGGTGTATGGCATCAGCCCCACATCGTGGACACAGCAACCCGGTTGAATTCGTCTGTCCCGCGGTGTACTCACGGCTGTTGCTGCAGAGAAGCAAGCTCTCACTCCCTGGCTTTCCGGCGTCTGTCCGCACATGTGACGTCTACTTCGGGCGCACGTCAATGACGTCATCCGGTGGCGCCAAAAGTTTCACCGTATTGGCCTGTCAGTGAAGCAGCGGGAGGGAACGGAGATGGAACAGAATAGCAGATAGGATAAAATCGCACAGCGGGTAGTACTGGAAATGCGCCCTCTCATCCAAGTACATTTGAAGTACGAAACGCGTTGGATGAGAGGGCGCATTTCCAGTACTACCCGCTGTGCGATTTTATCCTATCTGCTATTCTGTTCCATCTCCGTTCCCTCCCGCTGCTTCACTGACTGGCCGATACTGTGAAACTTTTGGCGCCACTGGATGACGTCAGGTTTATATATTTATATATTAATCACTTATTAATCACTGAATGAGCACTAAGCACTTGTTCACAATTACTAGAGCGCAGTTCACCCCATTTTTGTTTCTATCATTTTTAAGTTGATAATTTTGTATGGCCCTCTAATGATTTTATAAATATCAAAATGGTCCTTGGCATAAAAAAGGTTCCCCACCCCTGCACTATAGTATAAGGACCGTAGCAGTTATAAAAGTGTTAGGTATTGCTGCCAAGACTATCATTATAGTATAAGAATATGTTATGTGTGATGTCATATAGAGTATAAGGTATGATTGCATAGTAAAACTTGGTTGCACGCACTGTGGTGGTATGTTTCTTGCCCAGGGGAATCTTGCATGACGGGGATCCTGGGTAAGTGGAGGCACTGTGCTACAATAGTTACCCCAGGCTCCCAGCTAGCGGAGGCTCAAATCTCCTGGAGCAGCAGGTTGTGTGCAGTGACCAGTAGTCCTTTTGGGAGGCCTCAGAAAAAGGGCTACATATATATATCTTATACTATATTAGTGAAAGCACTGTATGTTTGCCTGCCTGCCTGCCTGCATGCATGCATGCATGCCTGCCTGCTGGATGTCCGGTGTCCCTAGCGGCAATCTCATTGGTCCCTTGGCCCGCCCGCCCCCGCACACCTCTCATTGGCCTCACACACTCACACCACCCCCTTGGCCCGCCCCCCACACCTCTCATTGGCCTGAGGCGGAGTGACGGGCCAAAGGTCCAAAAAAAATAACTAACACACACACACACACACACACACACACACACACACACACACACACACACACACACACACACACACACACACACACACACACACACACACACACACACACACACACACACACACACACACACCTCTCTCCCCTCTCCAAATCACCTTTTCCCCCTCCCCAGCGGCATCACCTCTTCCCCCTCCCCAGCGGCATCACCTCTTCCCCCTCCCCAGCGGCATCACCTCTTCCCCCTCCCCAGCGGCATCACCTCTTCCCCCTCCCGAGCGGCATCACCTCTTCCCCCTCCCCAGCGGCATCACCTCTTCCCCCTCCCCAGCGGCATCACCTCTTCCCCCTCCCCAGCGGCATCACCTCTTCCCCCTCCCCAGCGGCATCACCTCTTCCCCCTCCCCAGCGGCATCACCTCTTCCCCCTCCCCAGCGGCATCACCTCTTCCCCCTCACCAGCGGCATCACCTCTTCCCCCTCCCCAGCGGCATCACCTCTTCCCCCTCCCCAGCGGCATCACCTCTTCCCCCTCCCCAGCGGCATCACCTCTTCCCCCTCCCCAGCGGCATCACCTCTTCCCCCTCCCCAGCGGCATCACCTCTTCCCCCTCCCCAGCGGCATCACCTCTTCCCCCTCCCCAGCGGCATCACCTCTTCCCCCTCCCCAGCGGCATCACCTCTCCCCGCTCCAAATCACCTCTCCCCCCTCCCCGCTCCAAATCACCTCGCTTCCCGCAGCTGCCACGCGGCGCGTAAGATGGCGGACCCCCTTCCTCCCTCGCGGCGCCGAGTCAGACGGTGGCGGCGCCCGGAAGTACAGGTAGGTGTCGCTCCCCACCTCCGGCGCCAAACGGAACTAAAGAAAGGGCGCATCAACTGAGAGGTGGGTGTGTGTGTGTGTGTGTGTGTGTGTGTGTGTGTGTGTGTGTGTGTGTGTGTGTGTGTGTGTGTGTGTGTGTGTGTGTGTGTGTGTGTGTGTGTGTGTGTGTCACTGTCCACTGCCCCCCCCCTCCTGTCCACTGCCCCCCCCTCCTGTCCACTGCGTCCCCCCTCCTGTCCCCCCTCCTGTCCACTGCCCCCCCCTCCTGTCCACTGCCCCCCCTCCTGTCCACTGCCCCCCCCTCCTGTCCACTGCCCCCCCCTCCTGTCCACTGCCCCCCCCCCTCCTGTCCACTGCCCCCCCTCCTGTCCACCGCCCCCCCCTCCTGTCCACTGCGTCCCCCCTCCTGTCCACTGCGTCCCCCCTCCTGTCCACTGCCCCCCCCTCCTGTCCACTGCCCCCTCCCTCCTGTCCACTGCCCCCCCCCTCCTGTCCACTGCCCCCCCCCTCCTGTCCACTGCCCCCCCCTCCTGTCCACTGCCCCCCCCTCCTGTCCACTGCCCCCCCCTCCTGTCCACTGCCCCCCCCCTCCTGTCCACTGCCCCCCCCTCCTGTCCACTGCCCCCCCCCTCCTGTCCACTGCCCCCCCCCTCCTGTCCACTGCCCCCCCCCTCCTGTCCACTGCCCCCCCCCCCCCTCCTGTCCACTGCCCCCCCCCTCCTGTCCACTGCCCCCCCCCTCCTGTCCACTGCCCCCCCCCTCCTGTCCACTGCCCCCCCCCCTCCTGTCCACTGCCCCCCCCCTCCTGTCCACTGCCCCCCCCCCTCCTGTCCACTGCCCCCCCCCCCTCCTGTCCACTGCCCCCCCCTCCTGTCCACTGCCCCCCCCCTCCTGTCCACTGCCCCCCCCCCTCCTGTCCACTGCCCCCCCCCCCTCCTGTCCATTTCCCCCCCCTCCTGTCCACTGCCCCCCCCCCTCCTGTCCACTGCCCCCCCCCTCCTGTCCACTGCCCCCCCCCCTCCTGTCCACTGCCCCCCCCCCTCCTGTCCACTGCCCCCCCCTCCTGTCCACTGCCCCCCCCCTCCTGTCCACTGCCCCCCCCCTCCTGTCCACTGCCCCCCCCCCTCCTGTCCACTGCCCCCCCCCCCCTCCTGTCCACTGCCCCCCCCTCCTGTCCACTGCCCCCCCCCTCCTGTCCACTGCCCCCTCCCTCCTGTCCACTGCCCCCCCCTCCTGTCCACTGCCCCCCCCTCCTGTCCACTGCCCCCCCCCTCCTGTCCACTGCCCCCCCCCCCTCCTGTCCACTGCCCCCCCCCCCTCCTGTCCACTGCCCCCCCCCCCCTCCTGTCCACTGCCCCCCCCCCCCTCCTGTCCACTGCCCCCCCCCCCCCTCCTGTCCACTGCCCCCCCCCCCCCTCCTGTCCACTGCCCCCCCCCCTCCTGTCCACTGCAGGAAATGCAGGGGGAGGAATCCATGCCTTTGAGGCGCCCCCCCCCCTCCCTTTGACGCCCCCCCCCCCTCCCTTTGACGCCCCCCCCCCTCCCTTTGACGCCCCCCCCTCCCTTTGACGCCCCCCCCCTCCCTTTGACGCCCCCCCTCCCTTTGACGCCCCCCCTCCCTTTGATGCCCCCCCTCCCTTTGACGCCCCCCCCTCCCTTTGACGCCCCCCCCCCTCCCTTTGACGCCCCCCCCCCTCCCTTTGACGCCCCCCCCTCTCCCTTTGACGCCCCCCCCTCTCCCTTTGACGCCCCCCCCCCTCCCTTTGACGCCCCCCCCCCTCCCTTTGACGCCCCCCCCCCTCCCTTTGACGCCCCCCCCCCTCCCTTTGACGCCCCCCCCCTCCCTTTGACGCCCCCCCCTCCCTTTGACGCCCCCCCCTCCCTTTGACGCCCCCCCCCTCCCTTTGACGCCCCCCCCCTCCCTTTGACGCCCCCCCCTCCCTTTGACGCCCCCCCCCTCCCTTTGACGCCCCCCCCCTCCCTTTGACGCCCCCCCTCCCTTTGACGCCCCCCCCCCCTCCCTTTGACGCCCCCCCCCCTCCCTTTGACGCCCCCCCCTGCCTTTGACGCCCCGCGCGCACACACTGACTGACTGCCGCACGCACGCACGCACACACTGACTGACGCGCACACAAAGCCTGACTGACGCACGCACACACTGACTGAGGCACACACTGACTGTGTGTGCGTCAGTCAGTCTGTGTGTGTTTGTGTTTCTGCCTCAGACTCACTGACGCGCGAGCAAACACACAGTGACTGACGCACACACGCTACATGAAGCTGTAAAGGAGGGAGGGAGGGGGGGGACTGGATTGATGTGAATGGGGGACAAACAGAGAGAGGGGGGAGGAGAGAGAGGAACGGGAACATTACATCCCGGGCAACGCCGGGTCTCTCAGCTAGTATATATATATACATATGTGATTTTTTTTAACATCTTAATAACCCAACTGGATGGCTGTAACCTGCTTCCCCTCTTGTCCCCCCTCCTGTCTATTCTAAATGCTGCTGCGCAGCTCATCCGTCTGGCCAACCATTTTACATCTGATGCATCCCTGTGCAAATCCCGACACTGGCTACCCAGCAGAATTAAATTCAAGGTTCTGGTTCTCACCTACAAATCTTTCCATGACACAGCCCCTCTCTACAGTTACAATTTTTATGCCCAAGTACTCTCCCACACGCAGTTTCCACTAGGTTCCTGACAAGGTATCTCCGGGCTACGGTTGAGATTGGAATCTCCAGGTTACTGCAGGGTCGGCTGGGATGTTTGGGGCAGGGATATGTGCGGGCCTCGGCGCTTACCTTCTACGGCGGTGGCATCATCTGGCGGCATCTTCCACTGCATGGTCCCGTCAAATGGCGCTGTGTTGCCATGACAACAGGACACCGCATGATGTCGCAGCACCATGAGGGGTCCCATTGTCATAGCAACGCGGCGTCTCATAGCACCGCAACGTCACGTGATGCCCCGTTGTCATGGCAACACAACACCATTTGAGGTAGCTGAGCAATCTTGACAGGACCATGCAGGCGGAGATGCTGCCGGATGATGCCGCTGGAGAAGATTAGTTAAAAATATAAAAACATTAAATAAAAAAAATTCTCCAGATTATAATTGAACAGAAGGTGGCAACTCTGTCTACAGCTCTCCTCCTTCCTCAATTCTTCCTCTCATTCCCCCCTCGAAGACTTCTCCAGGACTGCACCCCAACTGTGGAATTCCTTACCCCACACCATCAGACTCTCAAGCACTATTACACTTGCAAAAGTTTCCTTAAAACTCACCGCTTTAATAAAACACCTCTGCAGCACCTTCTTGACAAGCCTATGGCTAAAATCTAGCTGAGTGGCCACCACCTATCCTTTTCTCATCGATCTCCCATTCCTTTTAGATTGTAAGCTATAAATATATAAATGGGACCGTTACCTATTGTTTTAAGTTGTATATATTTTATGTTTTGTTTTTGTTTTACCCCCACATTGTACTGCACTGTGGAATATGTTGGCGTCAAACACAGAAAGATATTAATAATAATTTCTTGTATATAATATAGACAAAATGAACCAATGTGTAACAAGTCCATGGATATTAGAGAATCCCCTTGGTCAGGTCCAGGCCGGTAATAGAATACCTCTTAAGACCCTACACTCTCTTCTTACAACAGGGCACCAAATCTGGGGGATAGAGTAGTGCGAACAGATATCACATTAAGTGCGAGGAAGAGTTTACAGTGCTTCCAACGCCAACACAACTACAGTATGGCACCTTTCCATGTTTAAACTGTGGTAGCAACAACATGATCAGTGGCAATGCCACATGATATGATCCAAGTTAAGTTCTTTTTAATGCAGTGGATGCACGCGACCATTTGGGATTTACATGATGCAATGAAGTTCCCATGTTACTTTCTTTATGTTACACAAACTTGCTTGGAAACTCAGATGTTATAATGAGCAAAACACTGGTGTATGCCAATTACATACAAATGATCCAGTAACATGACATTTTAAATCAAAAGGACATAATGCCACTCTTCTTAAGTTCCAGATTCTGTAGCATGTCAGTGAAATACAGGACAGAGTGGGCCGGCAAAAGCTCCTCTTACGGACTGAAAACTATTAGATTGAAAGACTAGATCTGGTTAACCTGAAGGTCATCATATGAAATTTCACATCAGTTTCTCATTCTAACTTTATAATTGCTACTGTCCCAATTTAAAAGAACGAAGTTACTGGTAGAGAGAAATGTGCGTGACTATCTAAAATGTTTAGCATTTTATTTTCAATTTCACTTCCTTGCAAAACGTTTTGCCGAGTCTCAATGGGCTAATAATGTCGCAAAATGAGTCTTTGATTTTTTTCGCCAGTGAGCGAAACATGGTGTGCCAGCCCTATTAATTGTCTCAGCATTAAGATAATCCAGAAATTTTAGTATCCCAAATAAGCATATTAAGCGAAACTGCAATGCACACCATCAGAAAGTTTGATGAATCGCTTGCGACCTCTGACTCAGATGTCATTCATTTCACGGCTAAACTAGGTCAGATTTTGTTACTTTGGGCAACATTTTTGCATATCTCTGCAGTGCAGGAACTGGTAGATATCTTATGGTGTAGCACAACTTAGTAAATGCATATCACACATACTGCATTCATACTGACATACATACAGTATCATACAGTTAGTCTATGTGGGTGGAGTGAGGACAATTCATTATGCATATGATTTTCTTTTCCAACAGTGTTAAAAACTTGTCCAAGAAAATACATTGCCAGTCACCTGAGCTGCTCCATCCTCTCCCTCATGCATGCAATTCTTTTATTCTGCATGTGCCACCTGCCTTAGCTCCACAAACTAGTTTCTTTACACAGCCCATCAGTTCCCTGACAAGTGTTGTGACCTCCTGTACTAAGAGCTAAGTCTAAACTCTACACTTAAGCCATGTGGAATTCTGGATGGAGCAGAGGTAGCAAATTGTAATGCCTGTATGCCCGCAGACCTGGCCAGTCCCCAGTACTGAGGTGGGTATGGGTATAACACGCACCCACAGCAGTGAGGGCGTGCCCGGAGTGTGGTAAGGTGTGTTGCCGGACCTGTGAGAAAGGGTTACCGTGATACTTGCTGAGTCCGGGGTGCCAGAGGTACGGAGATCCAGATCCAAGAGCCGTGGGTCAGGGGCAGGATATAGCAGCGTAGTGAGGTCCATAACCGAGTCCAGGGGTTGCGAGGTACACCTAGTCAAACAGAGCCGAGATCAAATCCAAAGGTATCCAACAGGGGCAGGGACAGGAACAAGAGCTGTAACAGATAACAGAGCTTGGCATAGACACTGCACACAGGAGTCACAGAGAAGCTGTGCAGAGCGAGGAAGGAGAGGGCAGGCAGGGGTTATAAAGGCAGGAGGACCAATGGTAGCAAGGGGTGGAGCGGAGGCCTGTCTGGGTGATCCCAGGGATAGGTCCAGGAGAGCAGGGAGGGACTCAGAGGTGTGAGTAATGGCAATAGCCCACAGCCAATGGGGGGGCGGAGCCAGCGGCACGGGAGGGATAGTAAGAGGATGGGGTCCGCGCGGACTCTGTAAGCTTGCCGTGCGCGCGCACTGGTTGCGTGCGTGAGGATGTGGCGTGTGCCGCGGAGGAGCGGCCTGAAAGGGGGGCAGGACAGGTCAGAGGCCGTGGGAGCGAGGAACTGGATCTGAGAGCCGCACTGGGAAGTGAGGTGACAGGGACCCGCTGAGAGGCGCGTGTCCCCCGATCCCTTACACAAGTTCTGTAACACCACATAACTGATTTCTTGCACATCACGCGCCCCCTCCTGCCTCTGTGCATGCGCCCGCACAACACATGTACGCAAACACTGCCTTAAGGCAGTCTGTTCACTCAGCGTGCGGACGCGTCTGCGCGGTCTGAGGTACCATGGACGCAGCCTAAGGCTGCACACTCTTCTGCCCCTCCTTACATCACCACCCTAATTTTTGATATACACATGCCCAACTCTTGCATTCGGCTCAAGGATGTTTTCGGTCTACCCTTTTTGTATCTAAAGTCCTCTTCCGCATAAAACCGCTCACTCACAGACCAACACTTCTGGAATGTCCTTCCCCTCAATATCCGACTGGCACGCTCTCCATCTTTAGGACATTTCTCACAACACAGCTCTTTAACTGAGCATATGGGTAGCTCATCTGGGTGATACTATACATCTCAGATGCATTAACCTTGACCCGTTGCAGAAGCACTTACAGAGAAAGTAGTAGGGTGTTATGTAAGTTCTCCCTACTCACCACTTAGATCGTAAGCTCTTCGGGGCAGGGACTCCCTTTCCTATTGTTACTTTCATATCTGAAGCACTTATCACCACTCTGTGTTATATTATTTATTTATTTATAAAATATTTTACCAGGAAGTAATACAGTACATTGAGAGTTACCTCTCGTTTTCAAGTATGTCCTGCGCACAGAGTTAAACGTCCCATGTATACGTCCCATGTATTACTGCTAGAAGCGCTATGTGCCTGGATGGCGCAATATAAATAAGGATATACATACATACAATCCTGGTTACTACTTGACACCATTTGGTATTTTTAGTCAGAAGGAAACACACCGTCCCCTGTTTAATAGGATGAGGAATGGGGCGATAAGAAGCTAAAGGAGCATTAACTTCAACTCCCTCAAGGTTGGAGGAAAGGAGATTTCACCAGCAACCAAGGAAAGGGTTCTTTACAGTTAGGGCAGTTACAGTGTGGGGTTCATTACCCCATGGAGACTGTGATGGCAGATACAATAGATTTGTTCAAAAACAAGATTGGACATCTTTTTAGAAAGGAAAGGTATACTGGGATACACCAAATAAGTAAGTAATCTTATTGGCAATACTTGAGTCAGGAGGAATTTATTTTTCCTTTTGGGAGACCTCATTGAATGATATTTCACTGGGAGTTTGTTTGCTTTCCTCTGGACCAATATACTGCAAATGCAAATATAGGAAAAGTATCTATTGTCTAAATGTAGCATAGGTTGAACTCAATGGACATATGTCTTTTTTCAGCCTCATCTACTATGTAACTATGTAACTCAAATGAATTCATATAAATGCATTGCTCACTGTGCACTGCTATTCTCAACACATTGAGTAGGGACCATTATGCCCTACATTGTCTCCTTTTAAATTGGGGTTTGGGGGCGAGTCCCTTTTTTTGTCTGGTGAGTAGCTTTTTTTATCATTTGTCGAGCCCTGCAAATAAAGATATACATACAAATAGATCCCAGTGAGTTCATTGATCCATTCAGTCTACAGATTTAACATGGAAAATAAAACACACATTTTTATGATCTATAAATGAAGGAACCCAAGAGGTATTTCAGACTTGGTAACAACACAATTTGATTATGAAATTCTTCTTGTCCTGTGTACTTTGGATATATCAAATGCAAGGGCTCATTGATTTACCGTGTCCACATTATTAAGTTAGTTCACTGAGCTACTTCTGAGCCTGTCAGCCCCATTAAACGTACAGTATAACCATTCAGTCTGATCTTGTATCCCGATTAGGATTAGTGAGGTTTAACGTTTCACATGATTTCTAAGTCCGAATAACAGAGCTTAAATACACCAAAAGAGCATGCAAGTTTCCAGAGGGCTGGTCATTTCTTTTATTTCCAAACCAGTGGTGGCCAGCTCAAGGGACACCTTGTGGTCAGGTTTTCAGGCTATCCCGGCTACAGCACAGGTGGCTCTATCTTAAACCTGAAGACCTGCTGGTGGTGGCCATTAAGGACTGGAGTTGGCCACCCCTGAACTAAACCATTCACATTCCACTGACTCTCAATATATTAACACATTTAGCACTTACAGTACTTGGGGGGGTGGGGGTGGGGGGAGGGGGAGATTTATTGTGTCGCAAACAGGAGCAATGCTAATTATTTTGCCCCAATTTGCTCCACTTATAGAGGACCACGAGTGTTTTAGGGATTGGGTATCACTAGGTTTAGGTGGCATTAGCCTCTTCTGCAAAGTGATCTGCACTAAATATAAGAATCCACTGTTGGTCTTTCTCCCTCCTAATAGAGGTAAATGAGAATTTTAATCCTAATAGAGGTATATTAGTATTTTATCTGGTAGTGTTAGGACCTGTGAACAGGTGTCTGCCTTGTCGTGGCTCACAGGCTTACAGCGCTTTGGCCAAAGGGTTAAACTAAATGACCCTTTTTCAAAAGAATATATAAGTATTTTACTGTGTATTTTTGTCATATTGGATGTAGCATTGGGCTTCTCTGTTACTTGTTCTAAATATAAGAAGCAAGATTCGGACAATTCATACATACAGACAGCGGCGGATTTCGCCTCCTTTCTGCCGCCCTCCTCCTCCTTCTGATTCGCAGCATCAAATGACGCCAAGGACGTCACCAAAGTAACGTCACATGGTGTCTAGTTGCTATGGTAACGTGACATATTTTCACGCCACGACGTCACATCTCCATGGCAACGAGACGCCGTGTGACGCCACGTTGGTGACGTCCGTGGCATCATTTGGCGCTGCGAACTGGAAGGAGGAGGAAGGCGGCAGAACGGAGACAGCAAGGAGGCGCCCGACATATGTAAGCAACTTCCCATCAGGCCCAAGAGCGCGGCAAATGTATATGGTGGCAGACATTTTTGCAGCCCCAAAATTTAGCCGCCCTAGGCCCGAGCCTAATGGGAAATCTGCCGCTGCATTCAGATGTTGCAAGACTTAACATCATTGGCTCGCGGTCACGGCACTGAAGAAATAACACTCCGGGGGTCCCATTCAGAAGCATGGACCTCACACAGTGCCATCGCAGCAGACACGGTCGCCAGTGCCACAGATTGTTCTTTGTTTGTCCACGGCGCTGGGGACATCAAGTCTTGGCACCTCTGTATGTCTCTGCAAATTGAGGGAAGATTCTCCGGGTTTCGTGCAAATTGCACCATTTTTGATACGTCCCTTATTCTACTTAGTTATTTTGCCTCGTACCCATTGGAGCACATCTGCATGAATTGCATCTGTATATTATATATGTATATGCCATTATGGGAATGCAGAGGAAGCAGTCTTCTCCCATCTACGATAAATCTCAAAACCTTCAGCAAATTAGAGAATTGGGGACATTGACCATATTATTAAAAAATGCCGATCCAGAGGACATCTTCTACACTGGAAGACACCATATGACCCAACTCAAGCAGTAAGAGGACATATTTCCTAACATGTGCTGGATGGTGTCTTATGGAGTAGCACAATTTAGTAAATATGGCCCTAAAATTTAATTCAAACAATGTTGTTAATTGGAATGTATCATTAGTTGTGTGTCTATGTGTTTACATGTACATATGTATAATTAAATGAATTAAAGAGCAATCCACCCTAAATAACCTCCTTTTTTTATAGGATTGGAAACTGGTCCTCCAGAGCTGAACTGCACTGTTTTCAACACGGGTGATACCCCTGGTTCCTGAGATACTTCCGGGTAAAGTTACCGGTATTACTTCCTGGTTTTTAAACGGGCTTCAAATGGGCACCCAATAGGAAGCTGCAACCGATGTTGCAACTTCCTGTTTGGCAGCCATTTTGTTTCCACTGAGGCAAATTTAAATCCGGTATCTTTACTGGTAAGTATCTTGGGAGTTGAAAATAGTGATGTTTGGCCCGCATAAAAACGAGTAGGAGGAGCTGCCCCGTTAAATACACCACATTTTTATTCTACATATGTTAAGGTGTCGCCTTGTAATTTGCACTATTGATTGGAAGTTCCACCACCCTGCAGAGAAAATAGTGCACCTACTTTCATGTGCCATCAATTGGAGGGTTTGTCAATATTTATAGATGTTTTACACACTTCCTATGACAGATGAGATAACAATTACACTTTAATTTAGAGAACAGCTTGGTGTTTGTGGTGAGTTTTAGCTTATGATACAATTTAAGCTATTGCAATCTACTATTGTGTGTTTACTGTTGTGTTTGGGTTTGGAGCCTTCGGTTAAACTAAAAATAAACGGTATGCAACAGCCCATCCAAGTGAATTCAAATGAAATTAAGCAAATGTTTCTTTACTTTTATGTACGTGTTTGATGCAATTTCCAAAGTGTGTGTGTGTGTGTGCGTGCGTGCGTGTGTGTGTGTGTGTGTGTGTGTATACATATATATATATTAAAGCCAATGTATTATGCATTAGACCAGCACACAATCTGAAGTACAGATGTAACAATACTCCCGCTGGATACTGTATCTGATGTGAGCACGTTGCAGGTGGTCCATACTTTCTAATGGCACCCCCCGGAGCGCTAATCCTTGGGTGCCACGACCATGCGTGTAGCTTAGCTGCATCTGTATTGTGAATTACTGACATTTGCTTGTTGGTCTATAAGAGTTACTGGGTATGAGTAACGTTATCACTATTTTCCAGAAGTGTTATTGCAAAACCAACTGTAATGCTCCGCTAAGATGCTACTGTAAGTAACGTTGCAGTCCCATATACTGTATTATCACTTCAAATGTTTTGGATGCAAACACCAATCTTCCTTTTATTCTACTTTTATAAACACAGTACAGTACTGGGTAACTGTCAACGTCTCTTAACTGAAAATGCTGGTATAATAAAAAGAGAAAGCAGCATACAGTAAGGTGTATTAAAGAATAAAGTGGCTTTCAATTCAATTTTTTTTTTAAATTATGTGCGAATTATAGGAGCTGTATCAAAATCTCCCCGCTCCAAAACTGGAGCACGACTAGTGCAAAAAGTAAAAAATAAAGAGAAAACAATCCCAGAAATAAGGAAAAACTGCTGTATACACTAGGAGTTTTAATTATTCCATAAATGTGGTGGTGTTTTTGTAGCATTAGTGGCCCATTTTGTGTACTGTTTTGATCTTCCAGTATTGCACAAACGCTGCAGCAAATAGATGTATAATATAGACCCTTCAGTGCTCCTCGGGGAATTCTTATTAGAAGGAAGGAATTTGCTCCAGACTAGTGTTTTTCAACATTTTCAGCACTGTGGAACCCTGTGAAAGTGCACTGCGAGCCCGCGGATAGATTTGTGCAAACCTTGCACGTGAGCTGGCAGGCAAATTGACCCCTTTTTAAGTCGCAAAAAAAACTGCGGCTGAGTCCGAATATTTGCCACGCGTTAAATTGAAGTGCATTGTCATTTTCATTTACTATGCTTAATTCTTTAAAATTGCTAGTTGGCTTTGCAACATTTTCTAGAATCGCTAGGTTGGCTGCATACTAAGACTACAAACAGGGCACACATCATGTTTCGCTCACGGTCTGCCGATACTTTGTTGCAAGCAAAGCAACATTATCTGCTGCCAAACGAATTTGGGGAAAGAACTCTTTACAATTTTGCAAATGCATCTTGGACAGTTCGGTACATTTCTACCCATGGATCCTACAGTATTAAACATTTATTGTGACTGCAGAACCACCGATCACTTAATCTATGTAGATTAAAAAAACCTGTTGCTGTGGTATATATTTTAACAACAGTCTACACTGCATCTAATTTATACCATTGCAGTATAACATTTAATAACCCTTTTAAATGAGGACATTCAAATATATGGCAAAAAATAGCCTTCACGAGTAACAGATCTGCCCTTTTCGTACCTTGTTATTTATATTATACCGACAAATACTACTTACAATGCAATATAAAAGTCAAAACATTGTTTGAACATTTTTTGGCTAGGCTACTGCATTTCTCATCATGTGCCTCATACCCTGTTCTTTATAACAGAATGTATATAACATGACAATATTAAATGTTTATGCTAATGTGGAAAAAGAAAACCAGTTCATTTTTTGTCAGTTTGTTAAAATGATTCTTCTATGCCTAGCTTGTAGATAAATACGTAAGTATATTTAATAGATGAATAATTACAGCATGTTTTATGAATTGGATATCCTTCTATCGTACGTCTAAATTACGTATAGAGTTTCAGAGTTGCTGGAAATTTATTTTTGGACAGATAAACTGCTATACACTTTTGAGAATAACACTAATGGATTTGAATAAAAGAAAGCATGTGTAAACAAAACGAAATTATTCCCTTTAGGAAATTCAGTTAAGATTTTGAACATACCTTAAGTTTCACGTCACAGTGTACTGGGGTCCAACTTATACTGTAGCACTCAGAACCAGCTGAGAAACTGCGGTCTAATGAGACTTTGAGATCTGCAGTGGCCTCCCATGTATAGCAAAACTCTGTCTTATTCAGCCAGCACAAATTCTTAACGAAAGGTTGCTCCATATCGGGAAAGTTTCCCACATCTATCTCCACGTACGTCTTGTTTTCGCTCAATGTTTGCAGTATGAGAGTGTGGGTATTCCTTTCCCATATAAGTCCACTGAATCTTCCTTTCAGGATCCAGTTTTTGTTCGGTTGGTCCACCACTTGCCAGTAAATAATCCCAATCGTCATAACGAAAAAGATCGCTACCCCGAGGCAGGCGACTGCTCCTTTCCATGTTTCGTTCATCTCCTTCAGCCCAGAATCCCAGTTCACGTCAGGGATAGGAGGGCTAGGGTTCCGAGTACGGGTGTGAGGCATCGCAAACTGTGTTAATTACTTATAGGATTATCCTTCCAGTAATAATAATAATAATTATTAAAAAAACAGAAAAAAAAAAAAACACTTTCGTTCTATGACATAAGATATCAAGCATTATGTCGGATAAAGCATTTTCATATGTGAACTTTTAAAAGCCATCTTCGACCTACCACATGTTGCTATAAGTAACGTGGAGTTATTCTAGTGAACTTGCAGCGGAAGGAGAGAGCCTGGAAATAGCTACAACTCTGCTGATTCCGTGTGGTGCAGAGCCGTCCCACTGCCAGATCTGTCCCAGGTGCTTGAGCAGTGTGACGTCACTGGCATGTAGACTGTGCTGAATCAGTCACGCTGCCCGTGGCCCCCAAGAAATAAAACTCGCTTCCAATCGCAGAGAAACTTTTCCTTTCAACTTTTCCTTTCTCTCTGGGTAACAGTGGTCGTAACATGTCACTGTGATACTTTGGAAGCAGGGGACAGAGTAACACTAATTACTTTATTTTCACACCGAGTTCCCCTATTTTTATTTTCACGCTCAGAATATCACAACTTTTTAAATGTACAATCCCCCCTTATTTTTTTTTTTTTTTTTAAAGAAGAATTGATTTATTTTAGAAAACTTCTCCACGTTGCTTCTTTTACCAAATAATTATTGCTGAAATCATTCTAAAAGAGCTTTGCTTAAATTATTTAATAAATCAGGTTAAGTACAAGTGCGGGTTTTTAAGCCACTCTGACCACTGTTTTAATGATATAAAACTGCAAATTATGACATCAACCTAAATATACGCAGAAATATAAAAAAGACCTATGTACTAAGGAAGCATATGAGTATCACCGTGGCTAACACTATACACCTGATACATAATGCTTGGCCCCCTGCAGACGCACTTACCAGAACGCCCTCCTACTGTCTCTGTACGTTCTCCATACCAATTAGATTGTAAGCTCTTCGGAGCAGGGACTCATTTTCCTAAATGTTACTTTTATGTCTGAAGCACTTATTCCCATGACCTGTTATTTATATTATCTGTTATTTATTTGATTACCACGTGTATTACTGCTGTGAAGCGCTATGTACATTAATGGCGCTATATAAATAAAGACATACAATACAATACAATTAATATTGAAACTAAACCAGGGTTTGTACTAGCCTGGGAAAAAGAGCTGGGCAGGGAGTACTCTGCACTCGGATGGACACGATGTGGAGTAATGCCAGCTCTTCCTATATCAACGAACATTCTAGAAAATGGATATAAGATCATGTATAGGTGGTATTATAACCACAAAAACTGAAATACTGATACCCAGGAACTTCCAATAAGTGCTGGAGAGGGTGTGAGGAGGTGGGAACAATGCTTCATATCTGGTGGGAGTGTAAGATAATAGAGCGGTTTTGGGATATGATATTACAGCAAATTTTTAATATCACCAAGATTAGCATCCAGCCACACGCTGTTTGTGCCCTGTACAGGCCAGCTGGATACACAGTAACATCATACTAAATAATGACTTCAGCCACCTCTCATAGTTACATAGTAGATGAGGTTGAAAAAAGACCTGCGTCCATCAAGTTCAACCTAAGCTAAATTTAGACACCAGATACTTTATCCTATATCTATTCTTACTTATTGATCCAGAGGAAGGCAAACAAAAAACCCCAGTGACATATCATCCAATGATATCTCATAAAGGGAAAAAATAAATTCTTTCCTAACTCCAAGAATTGGCAATCGGATTAATCCCTGAATCAACATCCTTCCCATGTATACTTATTTGGTATATCCCTGTATACCTTTCCTTACTAAAAAGATGTCCATTCTTTTTTTTGAACAAATTCATTGTATCTGCCATCACAGTCTCCATATGATTTGTCAATTGGATGTAGCATTGGGCACCACTGTCTTTTGTTGTATACATTTGCAACGCTCAGTAGCACTCTTTTTTGACATAAATATATATTCATGATGTGGTGGGTGTAGGAGTTTGAGCGTGCTGGGAATGTGTGTTAATCAATGTCTGCTGTAAGTTGTTCTTAACTTCCACTCCTGGAAGCCTAGCTGTAACCCCCCTCGGCTGCCAGGTAGGGCTTTGACACCCTAACAGCAGCTAGGGCCTGGGTCGGGGAGTATGGAGGGAGGGGGGGGGGTGAGAAATTGGTGGGAGGGGGGCATTGGGAGAGAGTGTGAGAGGGGGGAGTGAAAAATGGGGCAAAGGGTGAGAGATGGAGGGTGTGAGGGAGAGAGGGTCGGGAGTGTGAGAGAGAAAGGGGGCGATGTGGGGGAAAAGAGAGACATATCAAAATGAACACATTTGGGGAATAGCAACAATGAAATAACATACAGGTGCGCCGACGAGTATTCTAAAACTTGCCTTGAAAATCTGGGAGATAGATAGGAAAAAGCAGGCACCAGCAGTACAGGACCAAAAAAAATTAAAGAACATCCAAAGAGCGTGTGCCCATTAAAAATAATTATTTAATGGATTTCAGCAAACATAACAGCCACATTATGGGGTACAGAGCCCCCCACTAATGCGTGGTGGGGGGCTCTGTACCCCATAATGTGGCTGTTATGTTTGCTGGAATCCATGAAATAATTATTTTTAATGGGCACACGCTCTTTGGATATTCTTTCTTTTTTTAATTTTTTTTTGGTCCTTTACTGCTGGTGCCTGCTTTTTCCTATCTATCTTTCTGGTTAGCACACTGAAGAATCAGAAGCACAACCCCTGCTGTGGATAAAGTCTGGACAATCTGAATCAAGCATTCCACAATGAGTGAGTCATTATATTTCACTTAAAATCTCCATTCCGATACATTATGTTGGGTCACTTAATTGTGAGGTCCCTTACTACAGTGCTTGTGGGGACCCTAGTCCACTAGTCGGTTTATCATGGAGCGTTGATTGTTCAACATATCTGGGATACAATTCGTGTTTATCCATTGGGGAGTACACATTTGCAGGAATCTTCAATCAACTGTATTTTCAAAATAATAGGCTATTTTTTGGAGCACCACACACCTTCTACATTTTTTGAAAATCTGGGGCAATCACCAACATGACTCAGGTACATGCTGGGTACATGCTGGGTACATGCTGCAACATTTAAGTGACATTTCTGCATAGACTAATGGCCCATCAGATTAACACAGCAGGGGTCCCTGGCAGTCCCAGTTTGAATGGGACTGCCAGGGACCCCCGCTGTTAATCCGATGGGCCATTAGTCTGTCTGCAGAAATGTCACTGGAATGTTGCAGCATGTACCTGGGTCTTGTTGGTGATTGCCCCAGGTTTGTTGTAGAATATTCGTCTGCACTACAGTATAAATAATAATAATAATAATAATAATAATAATAATAGCATGTTCTTGTATAGTATTGCTAGTTTTATGTAGCACTTTACAGATACATTTTGCAGGCACTGGTCCCTGCCCTGTGGAGCTTACAATCTATTTTTTGGTGCCTGAGGCACAGGGAGATAAAGTAACTTGCCCAAGGTTACAAGGAGTCGATACCGGGAATTGAACCAGGTTCCCCTGCTTCAAACTCAGTGCCAGTTAATGTCTTTACTCACTAAGCCACGTTACGTCACCATATGTAGCACTGATATCAGACAGATCAGCATTATGGTACACAGAGAGAACCCAAAGAACGGGCTCAAAGAACCCCACTATTTGTACTCATTGCCATAAGTCACACCTTAAACCTTTTTGTTTTGGTCGCTCTTATTAACCCTGTTTTGGATCTGGCTGTTGGACCACAGGATGGCTATTTAGACTTTATTTTGTGACTTATGGCAATGGGTGCAAATAGTGGGGTTCTTTGAGCCCGTTCTTTGGGTTCTCTCTGTGTACTATATTATACACCTCTCTTGCACCTGCTCTTTTAAACTACATAGGACGCAAATATATAGGAGAGCAGTGTAATTAATCCAATTTGTATGAGATCAGCATTATGATAAAGGTATATAGGACTGGGAAAACATTTTTTGGGCTTGAAAATGTTGTGTACTTTTCTGCAAGGCTGGCTTAGTAAACAGGGATCCACATTTTATCACACGAGGTCAATTCAGAGTCTGAGGGTCTGACATTTCCAAATTATTTTCTACAACTTGAGTGAAATTACTGATGAGTTTCTTCCCGTCTCCATTTTTGGGTCAGGTAGATAAGTATGTCTTTTCAGCTAGCTAAACATTTTTTTCCTGGTGTTAATACACACTGCTTTGGTTCTCAGAATACAGTAATGTGTGTTGGTAATAGGGCAATTTGTCACTGAGTGCATTTAAAATATGTGCATCTACCAGCTTTTGAAAAATGGTATGCATCATAAGTTTTGACATATATATATATCAGGGAGACACATCAAAGATTACTTTAACCAGGCATAATGTGTTTATAAAGTGTTTTCATCTGTTTTCTAACAAAAACAGATGCATGCGATGGTTAGAGATAACGTGGGTTGAATTAGCAAAACAATGCATTGAATGCCGGTCTGGTAGTGAATGGGTTAAAGAAAAGGGAAATGGGAAAAGCATTTCTTGAACTCTTGTTAGGCTAGGTCCCCAATGTCCGCGGCTGCGACGGCGTCTGCGTCGCACAGAAGCCTCCCTCCCCCATTAGCTGCCTGCACTCCCCGGCACAACGCGCGATGCACGACCACATTTAGCAAGGACAGGGATTTTGTCTTTGCTATTGGTGACGACGGAGCGCTGGCCATGTCATAGCGGCGGTTCAGCCAATGAGGGCGAACCAGCCGCGTGACATTGCTGCGCCCCCGCCACAACCCCCGTCCACCCCGTCGCGCACTGCCTGGAGTCCACCAGGTCACGCTGCTGCCGGGATCGAGCGCCGCCAGGCATCCTGTCGCGTGCACTGGGGCCGCAGCCTTAGGCCTCGTATTTAAAGTTAATTGTGGTTGTCAGGGTAGCAGCTGCCCGGTCTCCGAAGCCCGGAGTTGACGCTGGCTACAGTTTCAATAAACAACCCAGGTTGTTTTTTGAAGCTGCAGCAGCGTCACTGGGACCTCGGCAGCCAATGAAATCATTCCTGAGAATGATTTCAAGACAGCAACTTGGATCCCTAACCTGCCGTCTGTAGCCCCGCCCCCTCAACTCCTGAAAAAGTCTGCTGGGGAGGATGTGCACACATCGCCCAGCAGACTGCCGCACGCCCTCGCGAACGCCCGCCCTCCAACTCCTGCCTCTGGCACCCTGAACAAGGCCTTAGAATTAGCACCATTCATCACTTAAGTACAAGACGATTGTGCCAGTTAGTGAACTGAGCTATAAGGGTTCATCTTTACATTTAAACCATTCAACATTTGGAGTAGTAAAGATTTTCACTCCTACCTTCTGAATAACTTTCTGAAGCTGGAGCTACTTCCTAGATAACATTATAGTGTACAAAGCTTCTTCCAAACTCCACAGGTCTTCAGGTGTACATGTGAGGTTTAGCAAGCTCTATGTACTGTAATTTCATCTATAGATAACTCTTATATTGGTTCCATAAAATGTATCAATAGCTAACACAAATGTCAATGTTGGTAAGGCCCTCACATACAGGAAGTTAAACACAGGCACTTCAAATCATTTTTTGAATTAATAAAAAGGAGGACTCCCGTCAGAAGTACTCACAGAAGAGAAGATGTAAAAGGCTTATCAAGATCAAATCAATCAGTGCAGAGCTCTGAGAACGCAGTGCAGAGCTCTGAGAACATAGTGCAGAGCTCTGAGAACGCAGTGCAGAGCTTTGAGAACACAGTGCAGAGCTCTGAGAACACAGTGCAGTCGCTCTGAGAACGCAGTGCAGAGCTCTGAGAACACAGTGCAGAGCTCTGAGAACGCAGCGCAGTCGCTCTGAGAACGCAGCGCAGTCGCTCTGAGAACGCAGCGCAGTCACTCTGAGAACGCAGCGCAGTCGCTCTGAGAACGCAGTGCAGTCGCTCTGAGAATGCAGTGCAGAGCTCTGAGAACGCAGTGCAGAGCTCCTGGAAGGAAAATGTCTCTCACAGTTCACATTTGTCATGGTTTTCCAATTTGCGTCGATCACTGCATCTGGGGCGTGCACATTCTGCAGTCCGGTCGCTGCTTTCTCCGAAGTGTCTTTTATTTTGTATTTTTATATGCCCTGAGAGATCGTGTGCTCTGGATGTCCTTACATGCGATTGGAGGGCCTTTTGGAAAGTCTTTTTTTGAGGAGCAGAACCTACTGAGGGTTGTACTATCTATCTGTACTTACCACTACAGGTACTGTCACCCTTGTACACCAAAAGTGGAATTTTGCACTTGTTTCCTACATGTTTATAACAACTATAATGAATCTGACTTCTCCGGTGCCAATACAGCTACAGTAGGACTGTGACGTTCTTATCTTGTTTACGGATGCAAGACCTCATTCCCACTGATTAAAATCTTAAACACAACCTAAATATCCGAACAGCCCAAAAAAGATATACATAGTTTATGATATGAACCATATAGCTGGACAAGGTTGTGGTGCTACTCCAAGACACCAGCCAAGTACCCCGAAGACACCTTGTTTCCCATTCCCGCGTCAGAAGGTGACTTATGGACAGGCATTCCCGCTTTCGGAAAAAGAAGAATTACATTGCATTTAGCCACCAATGATTTTGATTGGGGGAGCGTCCTCACGTGGTTTGCTTCCCGAGCTATAGCAATATGTCTGAGTGGGCACGAGAAGAGGCAGCAGCACCAGCCAGCCAACGGGGGGAGGAGAAGGAGTGATGCAACCAGGTACTGCAACCACTGACACTAGTACAGGAACCCATGTCCTCAGCACACAATCTACCCCTTGCACTAGCACACTGACCCCTCCATTACCATGTCCTCAGCACACAATGTACCCCTTGCACTAGCACACTGACCCCTCCATTATCTTGAGACTTTGGGGTGATAGGCTGGTAAGGGGCTTTTCCTCCCAGTCTTGCAGATAGGGACTGGGAAGTAATTTAGCCCTTACACAGGGATAGGTTGTTTGTTTCTTTGTATACATGTTTTGCCTTAAACTGCTGTTTAAAGTGACAGGCTAAATAAAGCCATGTTTAATTCCCCCCCAAATCGGTCTCCCTGAGTACTGTATACAGTACCTCTGCACATGTCTCTTCCACGGCCCTATATATAATCTGTGTGATTTAGGAAAGATGTTGCATGCCTATTGCCTACTGCGGCCACTGTACTCTGCAATGAACGAAAGGCTAAACATTTTTAGTGTGCCCAGCAGGCCAAGAACTGAGTGACTCCTGTCAGCACGTGACTCCAAATCTGATCTTAAACGCTCATACACAGACCCCTCTGTTTTTTAATTTCTATATGTAAAGCATGTGACCATGCATTCTTACCTAAGCTGGGCATTGTTTGGTGCTCCTGTAATAAATCCGTCAAAATCCTGCTCGAAGCCGTAACGAAATGGCCTACTTTCAGATTCAATCAATCCTTCAGTCCGTGCAACTCAGCAGCTACAATGTATCCTGATATTATGTTAAGTTAACATTGACTATTGTTACAGTATGAACTGTAAACTACTGGGAACATTGGCAACAAATGATCACAAACAGTAAAGTGTTGCAAACATCCTGCACTGCTAGGGAGGTGTGCTAAAACCTGCTATAGAAATCAAAAAATGCCCAGTATGTGAAAACTCATTAAAATGGCATTTAGTTGAATAATAATAATTTTTAAAAATAACAAACAAAAACATGTCACTATTATCTAATACTACAGAACAGATTTATTTAACAAAAATATGATTGCATATATTTTGTTGCTTTAAATTTATATGATTTCAATATGTATAGCAGCTTTAGATGTAAGTAATGTTACAATTGGGAACCAATGGCTGTATTCATTGTAAACTAGAGCGCTGCATCGTTAATGCTATGTGAACCTGATATTTCACATAACGTGCAGCTTCGTTAAGCGACAGTATGGGATTAACTCCAATGTTACCTGTGACTTAACGAGCGTTTTGTTAATTAGCCATGGTATCTGCAATGGAGGTCTGTGGATTTGTCATCTTAAAGGGAACGATTATATTCATATAATTAACAATAATGTCCGTTATAGCTGATGCTAGTCCGTTTTAGCATAAAAACATTCTTTAGCGCTACAGTAGTTAGCACGTCATTAAGTAAATAATAGAGCTCTGTGGATCTGTCCCTAGGTTGGAATAGAAATACCATTATATGACCTGTCTCTACTACTCAATCAGTTCCAGTTAACACCTTTACATCACCGGCATTGGATACAGTGGTAAGAAAAAGATTTGTGGAGCCCAATGATAATTATGGAAATTCCATAGGTTTTCCACGCATGTCTTTTCTTAAATATCCAGACGTACCTGTCTTTTTACTAACTTTCTCACATAAGAGTTAACCTCTCACATACCGGAAGCAATATTCTAAAGTGATCATATCATCTACATATATTAGAGTTAATCTCTTCCCTACTTGAAGTGACATCTTGTATTGGAAAGATCGGCTGCACATGTGAATTATAGTTCAGCAATTGACTGTCGATGACCCCACACCTAAATACGTCAAAGTTGTGGTATACGCTTCAAAAATGTATTTCATGCAGTTTTTTAATAGTTTGTTATCTGTCCTCTTTTCATTAGTTCACCAATTGGTGATTTAGTGCTCGGTGCTGGATTATTCCCCTGAGGATTTTAGTAAAATATATTAATGTGAGACCAATTTAGATATATACTATCTGGTCCACAACCCCCCATCCGCCACCCCCAATAGGAGATTAGATTATACTCCATTGGGGTTATATTTTGGTTCATAAAAGGCAGACATACCATAAACTGCCACATTGGTGATTCATATATGCACCAATTATTAGAATGTGGTTTAAAGGGATTGGTCATGGTATTATTACTACCAATCCCTGTTTCGCGATCAATTTGTACTATTACCATTAAAAGGTTTTTACTAATATTACAAACTTACTACACTAACTTTGAGCGCATTCAACAGGGATTTTTTCTTTCCTTTTTACATCACTGACACAATGTAAGGAATCCGCTCCTCGGTTTAATGTTTGCCTTAACTTGCAGACCTGTGCAGTCCTGGAACACTTTCCCGGATATTTACTGCAGCCTGGATTCACTCACCAAAGCAATACTGCCACACGCCCCTTCTGCCATTGGTTCTCTGACCTATAAGTGTTGCCTTCCCCACAATGCCCCCTGCCGAGCATAGTCCTTCCTGGATGTCTCTGTGTTCTGCCATAAGCCTTGTCTTGTCTGTCTCCTTGGTTCCTGAGACCGGCTGCTAGTGTCACGCAGCGGTCTGTTCCTGTGCTGAAGCGGAGTACTCTCCTTGTTGTCTTCAGCTCCCTGGTTCCTGTGACCGGCTGCTAGTCTCATGCAGCGGTCAGTTCCTGTTTCCTGTGCTGAAGCTGAGTACTCTCCTTGTTACTTCAGCTCCTTGTTTCCTGTGACCGGCTGCTATATTCATGCAGCGGTCTGTTCCTGGTTTCCTGCACTGAAGCGGAGGTTTCCCTGAGTATCTTCAGCTTCCTGGTTCCTGGGGCCTACTCTTTCCCTAATCTAGAGAGGCCGTGTCCTGGTTCCTGCGCTGAATCGGAGGATTCCCCAGCCCGCTCAGGACTCTTGCGCTGAAGCGCTGGTTTACCAGTGCAGCTAGGCGGTGTGCTACTCTGGTCTGTCTACCACCTCCTGAGACCAGTACCATGGGCCATGGTCGCCGCACGCGCAGAGGCCACTCCCGCACTCCTAAGCTGAAGCGGGGCTCTCCTGACTACCTGTTGCCGAACTCCTGCTTGAACAACGTTTACCCTGATGTCTCCAGTCCTGACCCTGGCGTGTCCACCGACGATGCTGTCTTCTCCTATCCTGATCCTGCTACGTACGACTACGAACTGCGCAATCCGGATCAGCCTGCGCGGTCTCAGGTCGGTGCTTTTACAACCCCACCTCAGCCACGCGGTCCGACCCAGGTTTGTGGCGAGCACAGTCGTGACAGTATGCTCGGCCCCACAAACTCGGACCGCCCTGTGGTGAGGGTTAGTATGTTTCTGTCTGAAATCCTGTCCCGGCCTGTAGACCAGTCCCAGTTTGAAAACCAGTATCTGTGCGAAATACTACCCCTGATTGAAGATCAGATTATGTATGAAGGTTTAACCCTGTTGCAAAGACAATGCCGTAACGATCTCATTAGTAAGGCTTATTGCCTCAAGGACTTAAAACAGTCTCTGGCCGATTGTGTTTGCTCCTCTGGTTCCCCTTTAACCTGGGATAATGTGCACCCTATCAAACTTGCCATCGCCCGAAATGCACTCCTTGCCTTGGCCTTATCATTGGACATTCACCTAGTACAACAGGACCCTCTCTTCATGGTGGTTCATGCTCAAGACACACTCCGTGTACTTTCCCTGACTTTGGACATTTGCATAAAGGAACAGGACCCTCTCCTCGCCAGCTACGCTGCCGCTTGGCAGTCCACCTGTGCTGCCAGTCCTGTCGCTAAACCTGGGGACGTATCTCCCTCTCCAGGAAATGACCAAACTGACCCACTATCACTGCCCCCTAACATAGATGCTGCCACGGTCCCTAGCCCTGATGGTACACCCGGGTACTCTGACACCAATGATACGTCTACGTTAACCCCTGCTGATCAGTACTGTGAGGTTCCCCTGGAGTATACGTATATTTCTCTAGCCAACACTAAGGCTCTAGTATCCGAGAACAAGTCCCTTTTTCCCTCTATTCCTAACTCTGAATCTCCCTTTTCAGCCCTCGAAGTTTTTCCTGCTTTAACCCCTGCTAGGCAGTTCTGCATGCCTTCCCTGTCAGGGAACAAATCCCTCCTACCTCCACGTACTCAGCTTCAATTTCTAAGTTCTGTTCCCAGGGTCATTCCTGTATTAAACCCTGTGGGGCAGCTCTCTGAGTCCCCTTTTGTAACCCCCTGTTCTCCGCCAGCCATGGTCACGTCCCTAGCTCCAGAGGAAGAATCCCTTGTCTCACCTATTACAGAGGAAAAACTCTCTATGTTCTACTCTCAGGTATTATCTGCTTTAACTCCTGTAAATTCTTGCTACCTCCAAGCTAATGCCTTCGTTCTAGCCTCAGAGAATGTGTCCCCAAGTCCTATAGCAGAGGTTGCATTAAATGACTTCCCCAAGGTTGTTGAATCCTTAGTTAGTTTTTGCTATAAAACCCCTGCTTCAGCTCAAGTTTCAGCTGCTGTGCCCCGTGAAACTTCGGCTAAAGTTCTGATTCCAGTTAAATGTATTCAGTTACCAAGTTTTTCCCTAAGCTTGGTCGCAGAGTTCCCATTTCCAGGTACTTCGCTGAACCAGTCTGTCACCCAGAGAGCGATGATCCCTGCTTCAGCACATAGTCCTCACGTCGTGGAATCTGCAGTCATTTCTGGTTTCCCAGACACTCCTTACCAAATACCCACTTCAGAGACCAGTACAGTAATGATTACCCCCCGTGTACTGTCTGTGTTCTCCCCTTCTCAAAGCTTAGGGTTAAAACCGTACAGTGGTCAGTATGCCCCTCCTGGGGTTCATGTTGTGTTCCCAGGAATGTTTGCTGACACACTGTTTTCACTTAAAAGCGACGCTTTTTCATATGTGCTAGCTAGAAGCCTGCACACAGTTTCCCCTCTCTCTGAAATTTGCCTTGTCGGCCCTGATACTCGGAGAGGTAAAAACCTCCCTTCAGATTCAGAATCTCTTTCTATAGAGGTCGTCCTTGCTGTTAGTTTCCCTGATTTCTCTGCCCATGCAAACCCTCCAGGGATCAGCATATCGGTTGTTACCCCCTTAGTACAGTCTGAGACCACCCTGCTTATATTACAAGTCCTGGTGTTTAAATCTGAGCTATTTAGTTTTACTGCTCTTGCTAAACCTCAGTCCCTCAGCACTGCAGCTAAACGTGCTCCAGCAACCGTTGGGTTACTCGGGGTAAAAATTAAAATTCCTGTCCTAAAGGGTACTTTCTCACACATGTCCAGCAAACATAGAACCTCAGTGATTGATTCTAAGTCACTTATCACTATATCTGATGTTCTCACTAGTCAAACCCTGACACCCTCACCACTGGCTAGGAGTCCCGTTATCAGAATTTTTGCACTAGTAAACACGCCTAAATCTGTTTTTGTCATGACAAGCACCCCTGTTGTTAGGGCCCTTGCAGTTTTGGATAAGACTCCTTTTACTTCAAAGGTTTCTGCTATTAAGAGTTTCCACAGTTCCAACTTACCGCTTATTGTCTCTTTAACTCCCATCATTACTCTCCCATTACCAGTAACTGATTCCCAGGCACCAGCTCCTGACGCTAGTTCTCCTATCGGTACCCCTGCTTTGCGAGATGTTTCTGTTATGGATTCCGAGCCTCCAGCTCCGGAGTCAATTCCTTTACTCGCTGCTGTTTTTGTAGTCTCTCAGGTCCCTGTCACTGAAGTACAGACTTCAGCTTCTGAGGTTAGCTCCCCTCCCTCCGCTACCCTTGCTCTGCCTGATTCTCAAGTTTCTGATATTAGAGCCCCAAAGCCTATTCCTACTCCCCAGACAATACTATCTCCCACTGAGGGTTCCCCAGTATTTGAGAGCTCCACTGCTGAGTGCTTCTCTGCCTCTGTGAAACGATGTTTTTCCCCCTCGGAACCTTCTGTTGCCCCTGTTATTACCTTTGAGTTGGAAATACTCTGTACGTACCCCAAGATTTCGGTCTCTGTCTGGTTTACTGCTTGCCTTGTCACCTTCCATACCAATACCGGGAAATGCTCCCACCCACCCTATACCCTCGCTGACCACTACCTGGGAGAACTCTGGAGGAGAAGTCCCTCTCAAATTCCTACATGCAGAGGTCAGCCAAGACTTTGTCTGTCCCGAAGGTCGCCTGGGTATATTCGATCAACTATCAAGGCCGCTTATCCTAAATTCTGGTCCCATTACTAAAGACTGGGCTCCCAGTGGGGGTTCTTCTGCCGTTTCTGCTCCGGAACCCTCTGGTTCTTCACAGCCTTGGATTCCCAAGCCATTTCGTGGGGCGAGCCAGGTACCAATGATATCTCTACCACCACTTTCATATCCTAGAACAGTACTCACCAAGGAACTGCTCGTTTACGGATACCCTTTCCGCCTAAAAAACTTTAGGAACAACTCGATGTCCCCGAGACCCATGGCTGGCCCTATCTGGCCGCAGTTCTCTCCAGGGAGTGGGGGTACACAAAGGAGTGACCATGAGTCTTTGAACCATGACTCTAACACCAATCCTAGATGGTTCTGGAACAACTCCTGGTCCAACCAACTCTATGAGTGGTCTTGTTCGCCCGGAGGTCTCACGTGAAGAGGGGGGTACTGTAAGGAATCCGCTCCTCGGTTTAATGTTTGCCTTAACTTGCAGACCTGTGCAGTCCTGGAACACTTTCCCGGATATTTACTGCAGCCTGGATTCACTCACCAAAGCAATACTGCCACACGCCCCTTCTGCCATTGGTTCTCTGACCTTTAAGTGTTGCCTTCCCACAATGCCCCCTGCCGAGCATAGTACTCCCTGGATGTCTCTGTGTTCTGCCATAAGCCTTGTCTTGTCTGTCTCCTTGGTTCCTGAGACCGGCTGCTAGTGTCACGCAGCGGTCTGTTCCTGTGCTGAAGCGGAGTACTCTCCTTGTTGTCTTCAGCTCCCTGGTTCCTGTGACCGGCTGCTAGTCTCATGCAGCGGTCAGTTCCTGTTTCCTGTGCTGAAGCTGAGTACTCTCCTTGTTACTTCAGCTCCTTGTTTCCTGTGACCGGCTGCTATATTCATGCAGCGGTCTGTTCCTGGTTTCCTGCACTGAAGCGGAGGTTTCCCTGAGTATCTTCAGCTTCCTGGTTCCTGGGGCCTACTCTTTCCCTAATCTAGAGAGGCCGTGTCCTGGTTCCTGCGCTGAATCGGAGGATTCCCCAGCCCGCTCAGGACTCTTGCGCTGAAGCACTGGTTTACCAGTGCAGCTAGGCGGTGTGCTACTCTGGTCTGTCTACCACCTCCTGAGACCAGTACCATGGGCCATGGTCGCCGCACGCGCAGAGGCCACTCCCGCACTCCTAAGCTGAAGCGGGGCTCTCCTGACTACCTGTTGCCGAACTCCTGCTTGAACAACGTTTACCCTGATGTCTCCAGTCCTGACCCTGGCGTGTCCACCGACGATGCTGTCTTCTCCTATCCTGATCCTGCTACGTACGACTACGAACTGCGCAATCCGGATCAGCCTGCGCGGTCTCAGGTCGGTGCTTTTACAACCCCACCTCAGCCACGCGGTCCGACCCAGGTTTGTGGCGAGCACAGTCGTGACACACAACCATTATATCAGAAGATTCTAGAGGAGAATTTCAGACCATTTATCCATGAGCTGAAGCTAAACCGAAAGTGGGTCATGAGTTGAAGCAGTTCTGTAAGGAGGATTGGGCCAATATTCCTCAAACCCGATGTGAGACTGATCAGCTATTACAGGAAACGCTTAGTTGAACTCATTGCTGCTCAAAGGGGGCGCTGCCAGGTCCTGAATTTAAAGGGTCACATACTTTTTTACACATGGATATTGAATGTTGAATCATTTGTAGATAAATAAATGTTGAAAAAGTATCATTATTTTGTGTCATTTGTTTGACCAGGTTATCTGTATTTATTATTAGGATTTGGATTAAGATCTAATTTTAGGTTTGAAATATGTGAAAATCCTAAGGGGTTCACAAATGTTTTCTTGCCGCTGTATATACAGTACTAGGTTAGCATAATGTATAAATATATTTTTTTAATTATTTTACGTTCAGTTATAATATTGTAGTTTCCCAGTTTCTTTTATGATTTGAAAACATATTTTAAGAATTGTTCATGTTTAATGTGTTTTATAATTTTCTTGCTTTTTTTCACGTTTCCATAGTATTTTGAAAAAATAAAAAAACAAAAACAAGCCTTAGCAAACATTTTTTAGACCAAAAACCAAGGCCAAAACACCAGTGAAAGTGCCAACACGTGTATCATGCACCCTCTCTGCAATACCCAGTTTCTCCATTCTCCATTCTTCATTCTCGACCTTGGCAGTTGAGCCTTGAGTGTTTTTCCTTGGGGCATGTAGAACTGGCTTTGTTGGGTATAATTAGCTCGGTTTTAGGTTTTGACTTCATTTTGTCCTTAACCTGGAATCATTCTGCAATTGAATCTTGTACATTTACATGACATTGCTGCTGACTGACCTCACTGGTGTGTAATATAGGTACCAGTTTTACCTATTACATTACTGTTTATGAGTTTCTTGCCATAGCATTGGTCATCAGATTCCTTTTGCGACCATAAATTGTAGCTGCTGAGGTTTTCCTTCAACTGGTTGGGTAGGTATAGCTTCCCTTCCCCCCCTCTCCCCCTCCCCCCTCCCTCCCTCCCCCCCTCCCCCCTCCACCCTCTCCCCCTCTCCCCCTCTCCCCCCTCTCCCCCTCTCCCCCACCTCCCATATGCTCAGCTTAACTTTCAGTCAATATTCTTCTGCGTTATCTTTATTTCTACCTCTGAGAGTGTGTCCAATTTCAATACAATGGGAGTTTCCTTCACTGTCAATGCAGCCGTCCATTCCTCTTCCTCCACTGTTATTTGACCCCACAATCAGGTCATTTGAGCTTTCACTCAAATTCTCCTTTAAATCCAGGCTACGTACCATTTTTTTCTGGTTTGCATACATGTGCAGAGTGATTGATAATGCCACACTTTTTACATTTCTTTCATTGACGAGGTTTAGAATTTCCACCACATCTTTAAATGGTTCCTGTTCCTTGCTACTCCTGTTTCTGCCAGGGAGTTCTGAAACGTTCCTCTTTCCATTGGTATGCTTACACTACAGCATCTACACTGCAGATGTAGCAAGCTTTAACGTCTTCGGGGCCGTGGTCCCGTGACCGTGGCACCGAAGGATTAGTGTTTTGGTAGTCCCATTCAGAAGCATGGAGCCCCCACCGCGTGATCCCGGCAGACACTGCCCCCAGTTTTGCGTACCTTTGCTTGTTCGTTGATGGTGCTGGGGACAGTAAGCCTTGCTATATCTCTAGCTGTCCAGATGTGGGGAGCGCTTGCAGATCTCGTTGTGAATATGTAAAATAAAAATACAAATGATGGTGTAGCCAATAGTGAAAAATATATGTCTAGTAAAAAATGTATTTGTCCCACTCACAAGTTATGGTAGTAATATGAGCGAGATACACCTCTCTCTGATAGGAGCACTGTGGCAAATCCTCCTCTATGCTCCTCCTCAGAGCAACATTCTGACAGTCGAGTAACCACACACGCCTCATCCGCCAGGACTGCTGTCATCACAGGAAGTGACGTTCGCGGAAAGGCGGCAGCGGGCAGAGAATGGCAGAGCACCAGAGGTCTTCATGTCCTCTCCAATGAACTTTACACATATTGGAAATGTGAGTGTGATTTGTATCCTCTGTGTTTATACAATATATCTACTGAGACATACTACACCATTGTGAGTCTCTCTCTGACTTCCTGAATAACACTGGACACGAGACATACGACATAGAGGAGGATTTGCCACAGTGCTCCTATCTGTAACGGGTGCTCACCACAAACAGGACGGGACCTCAAGGCTGAGGTGGGGATATTTGAATACACCCACCAACAACCGCGCAACCGCGTCCGAATTGCAGAGTCGTAGCCGGGTCAGGGTAGGAGAGGTTAGGATGGTTGTGATACTCACCGTGGTCTGGGGTTGGAGAAGTCGGATGGTCGTGGTACTCGCCGTGGTCTGGGGGGTTGGAGAAGTCGGATGTTCGTAGCGCGTAGCCGGGGGTCCAGGAAAATAGAAGGTTGGAGTCCAAATACAAGCCGAGGTCAAGGGTCAGAGAAGGCAGCGGTCCAGGAACAAGCAAGGGTCAGGTACAACGAAAAGCAGCAGGCAGGAAACAAGGCAAGGTAAACAGCAGGTTGCTTGAGGCAAGCACGAGTCACAAACTAAGGTTATACTCTGCCAACTCGGAGGAGGGCTGGCCGAGCATATAAAGGAGTAGCAGCCAATGGCAGGGCTGCACCAGGCTGAGAGCACTGACTGGTTACACCCACTCAGTGTATTGATAGGCAGGGGCGGAGTGTGCCGCAGGTGTAGGATAATTGGAGATAGAGTTAACCCCTCGCGTGCCCCTGGTGATGCGGCGCTGTTCGCGTAGGTGCGTGAGCGTGAGGGGCCTTTTCCGTGGTGTCACAGGGGCGGGGCCTAAGCCCGATCTGTGCGGTGTCTTCATGTCTGGCCGCACGGCGCCTGTTCGCAACCTCAGTGCGAGACGCATCACCCGTCTCATCACGGGGCGCATAACGGGGGCGGGACCGAAGCCCCATCCTTACACTATCAGAGAGAGGTGTATCTCTGATGCGCTCATATTACTACCATAACTAGTGAGTGGGACAAATAAATGTATTATTAGACATATATTTTTCACTATTGGCTACACCATCATTTGTATTTTTATTTTACATATTCACAACGAGATCTGCAAGCGCTCCCCACATCTGGACAACTAAACTATTTTGGGACCAGAGGACGGTCTACAAAAGGGTTTTGAGCTGCTGCATTTATACCTCTAAGCACTTTTTCACTTTACTGGGGTGAAGGATATATATCTCAAAAGACAGGGGTGCCCAATGCTACATTTATATATTTGTATTCACTTATTATATATGATTTGCACATTTAATTGCACTAATATGTTAGAATTGGGGTTTAGCACAGGCTATTAATCATGGCACGTTTATAATTGGAAACGCACTGCATTTTCGAAGCACCTGGTTACACCCAACTTCATCACTTATATCTGTAGCTGTCATGTTGCACGTCCATGGGTGGTTTTCTTGACCGAGTTATTACTGATGCCTGGCCTACTTGCATTGCTTTTTCCAATGCCAATTCTTGGTCCCACTGTCATTTCTCTCACTTTTGTCCTCTTATATCGACAACTATTCTGTCACGAAAGAGTGAATCTGCCCAGTTCTCCAAAATTACGCTTGGCTTCTCAATGATAAGTCAGTAGCAAACTCATCTATGGTTTCAGATTACCCTGCAGTTAAAAACATACCTCTCATTCCTTCTTGGTGTGCAATAGGTTTCAAATCTCTAAATGACTTCCTTATAATCTGTCCTTTCCTCATGATATAGCTGGAAGTTACAAAATACGTACAAGGCATCTGGACCTGCAATTGTAAGAAACAGTTACCTTTTGCTCATATTCTTTCTTCTTCTTTCATACTGTACCAGTGGTAATCAGCGTGAAAAAATGGGCATCAGGATGGTTAAAATAAAGGTTAAACCCAGAACTGTTGCCCCTTTCATCAGTATCACTGCCTGTAACCCCCAGGATTATTGCAAGGCACTGGGATTGCCTATGTATGTGTTTCCCAAAAGCAGGCAAAAAGGTGACCTTTTAATGATATTTGAAAGTACTCCTACTGCTCTGGGCTGTGTATGCTATGCACCATCCCGACTCTTGCGTTCTGCTCAAGGATGTCTTCTCTCTACCCCCTTTGTATCTAAAGCCCTCTTCAGCCTTAATCCTTTCCCACTGACTGCCCCATACCTCTGGAATGTCCTTAACCTCAATATCCGACTAGCACCCTCTCTATCCATCTTTAAGACCCATCTTAAAACACACCTGCTTATTGGGGCATATGAGTAGCTCTGTGGCTGATACTTTACACATCAAACATTGACTGACCTTGACTCCTTCAGATGCACTTACCAGCACACCTTCCTACTGTCTCTGTACGTTCTTCCTACTTACCCATTAGATTGTAAGCTCTTCGGGCAGGAACTAATTTTCCCAAGTGTCACTTTTATGTCTGAAGTACTTATTACCATTATGTGGTATTTGTATTAATTGTTATTTATATGATGGTCACGTGTATTACTGCTGTGATACGCTATGTACATAAATGGTGCTATATAAATAAAGCTGCAGTACCACCTGACAGGACATATGGGGCCAGGTTTTTTTTTAAAGTATTTTTATTTGAGTGGATACAGGTATACTTGAAAAACAGTACATTATTGACACATCAACATTCCAAATTTCCCTTTTGGGCAAGATTCTTATTTACTACACACACCACACAATCCAAGGTTAGGGCTTCTTTTAATTCTGTAGTTTCTGCACCATTATTTATCACTCTGATTTAGTCCTGTTGTTTTCTATTATATTCTAGGTGTATGTTAGGTGTTGTACTGGGTGTTTCATCTGCCATCACCCATTTTATATAAATTCATAAGTAGCCTTAATTAACGGAAAACCTAAAACTTTTCTTCTAGTCAGGCTTTTCCGTGGTCTGGTCTGTGTTTGGTTGAACTCCAGGGGGATTATCTGGTTAATTGTTTGGTTGGTTGGCTTGGGATATCGCAAACCATTCATTCCCCCCCCCCATTATTCTCCCTCCCCACCTCACCCCTTCCCATCCTTGGGTCTGTTTGTATGGGGGCGAGTTTCCCTCCGTTGTCATCAGGGTACCCTTTAGCCCTTTAGCCCTGAGAGCCATGACCCCCTGTGGTCCATTTTCGCAGGGTTAATGTGGGTAACCCTAGGGTTAATGTTGTGCCTCCTTGTCTTGCCCAGGTAGTTCTGTGTATCTCAATGTACTGTAATGTACGTGGTATTTTACACTGAATGAAAGCAGTCACATTACTTTGCCACATGTATACTGGAACCACTAAACAGATCACATGACCCCACCGCATCATTTGACGCTGTAGGAAGGTAAGGGGGGCGTAAACACAGGAGGAGTGGTGGCAGGGGGGTGCAGCACCAAAACTTTGCGCACCCCTGGTTTAACTCATTAGCATAGGGGTTAAACGTTAGGTTAATTTAGCATTACCTTGCTAAATAACCTAATGTTAATTCATGTCTTACTGAAAGATGGCGCTAGTTCCCTCCAGAACCCTGAAATATGAAGGTGAGAGAGAGGAACACATATTTCAGGGTCTGGAGGGAACCAATGCCTCCTTTAGGTATGCCCTAAATAACACCAGGTTAAATCCCTGTGCTAACCTGGAGAACCTTTTGTGCATGTGCAATGTTGGTGTCATATTCTCTAGCCTGCTGTTCCCATGCTTGGCCACCGGGACTGCTGCCACTCTCAATGTCTGGTTCTAGCCTGCAGTACCTATATTTGCCCACCGGGAGTGCTGCTGCTAAACTAAGGAACATTCCAGAACCTGATACCTGACACCTCTGCACCTGTGCTCCACCTCTCAGCCTGCCTATATAAACCTCCCTTTCCTGTTCCTCTTTGCCTGATTATACTGGTTCCTTAGCTTCTGCAAGGTTCCTGTGTTTACTGCTGTGCTAGCTATTGCTATCATCCTGTTCCAGTTTCCTCGTTGCCGACCTCTGCTTGTTTCCTGACTTCGCTACCTGCCGCCTGCCTCGGACCTCTGCTTGTTTCCTGACTTCGCTACCTGCCGCCTGCCTCGGACCTCTGCTTGTTTCCTGACTTCGCTACCTGCCGCCTACCTCGGACCCCTGCTTGTTTCCTGACTTCGCTCCCTGCTGTTCCTGCCACTGGGATCCACTTCAGCCGAAGTCCAATCCTTGACAGTTGGAGGGAACGCCTCTTTTGCATCTCATTCGCACTAACGGGCATTAAAACAAATAACCATTGTAAGGGGGTCACTCCCGGTATCCCTGATTTTCCTTTGCCCCCTGTCTTACCCTTGTGGGGGAAGGGGACGGCGACTTTTTCCGGTGGGCACCGCCATCTTGGTTGTGACGCGAGGTTCGCGCAATGCGCAGAGGTTGGCAAGGGTAGCGGTGGCCATTACAAGTGTGCAGGAGCTCTGGGAAGTTGCGCAGGTGCAGTTAAGCGTAGTGGCGGCCATTACAGCTTCGCACAGGCGCAGGAGAGATCGCGCACGCGGTTCCCATAGGAAAGAGGTCCTGAGTGGACTACATCTCCCAGCAGCCTCTGAGGAATGCCCTATGATCCCTGTCACCTGCAGCCAGCCACTGAGACTGCAGATTCTCTGCAGCAGGGAATTGGATACAATGTTGTGTGCAGACAGGGATTGTTCAGTCAGGCTGAGGACACAGAGGGGGAAAGAAGGGCAGAGAGCTGCGAGCTTCTGCCCTAGGCCAGGAATCCCCAGGCTAGAGTTGAGGCCCTGACTCCCCACTAGAGAGGGTGGGTGTTCATAGGGACAGGCCCTTAGGTAAGGACCCTGTGCCCCTTCAGCTGTGTGCTAGGCAGGGACCTAGTGACAGACCCTGTGCAGTTCCTTAATGCAGGAAGAGAGAGAGGCCCTGCTGCAGTTCTTTAGTAATACAATAAAGTTGGAGCGCAGAGAGAAAAGGGTGGTGTTAGACAAAATCACTTTAATGGGTAAAATAACATATAAAACTTACAATTAGTAAAGCTGCATCGCCCATGGGGTTCCCAAGCCTGTCCTCACTAACACTGCCTCCCTCGGCAGTGTCCTAATGCGAGTCGCTGCCCTGCTACAACCCGGAAGTAGAAGTCCAATACAGGGCTCTCTCGCGAGATCACTACTCAGGAAGTGCTGGCTCTGGCTGGATAATAGAAATGAACCCCCGATAGGCTATAGGTACCACTCTCCAAGACCGAGTGTGTACCCTATATTCTATGCAACCCCTCAACGCGTTTCGCGCGATCTTGCGCTTCGTCAGGAGGAAGCGCAAGATCGCGCGAAACGCGTTGAGGGGTTGCATAGAATATAGGGTACACACTCGGTCTTGGAGAGTGGTACCTATAGCCTATCGGGGGTTCATTTCTATTATCCAGCCAGAGCCAGCACTTCCTGAGTAGTGATCTCGCGAGAGAGCCCTGTATTGGACTTCTACTTCCGGGTTGTAGCAGGGCAGCGACTCGCATTAGGACACTGCCGAGGGAGGCAGTGTTAGTGAGGACAGGCTTGGGAACCCCATGGGCGATGCAGCTTTACTAATTGTAAGTTTTAAATGTTATTTTACCCATTAAAGTGATTTTGTCTAACACCACCCTTTTCTCTCTGCGCTCCAACTTTATTGTATTTCTGACTGTTGTCCCGGGTGATCGCCGGAGGATTTGGGAGCTGCGGGGGAGAGGTGGATAAACAGAGATATCCAGGAGAGAACAGACGAGCGCAGTCTCCTTTTCTGCAGTTCTTTAGTGCAGGGACAGAGAGAGGACCTGCTGCAGTTCCTTAGTGCAGGGACAGAGAGAGGCCCTGCTGCAGTTCCTAGTGCAGGGACCCAGTGATAGTCTTCTGCATGTTCCTGTATGCGGTGTTGCTGATCCAGAGACTGTCCTTACCGTGGGACGTCCGGCTGGACCCCATCCCACGCAGAGGTACAGATCAGCGCTGGACCAAGCGACGCCGGCAGACCCTTTGCGAAGACACCTAGGTGTAGAGACACCTGGGCAGGTATTTACAGCCTTCCACACGTGCACCAACTTTAACTTGCGCCTCACATGTGACAGGCCTGTTCACACACTTGGGTGGGCTTGGACTCTTTGGACACGGGGTTGGGAAGGGGGTGTAAAGGTATAGCCCAGTTAGGGGCAAGGTTATAGTTGCAGCTAGTGGCAGAGGGTGGTACATATATCTTGTTGTGTATTGCTGATGTATGTGTTAAGTTACATTCTGCATATAGTAAAGACCGTTGCTATTTTACATCCAGTGTATGTGTTCATTTGTATGTGTCCTGCGAGGAACAACTCCCGCTCTGCTGGGGGCCATCGCAGGTGGAGGCGCTGCACCATATAGTAGTAGTAAGAGTAATTCACCCCAGGTTCCCCGTGGCGGAAGCTCAGCCCTCCTGGTTGCCAAACAGTACAACACCACACTGATAAGTAGTCAGATACACCTACCCACCTCAATCTCACTTAGGGTGGGGGTAAGAGGGCTACATTTGGAGGCGCTGCTGAGAGCAGACCTGGGGTGCCCTATTCTATTTTTTTGTCAAAATTGTCCACCATGTTTGTAAAGTCCGGACACGAGGTCCTCACCTGGGCCTTGAGGCAAGATTTTAACCCCCGTCGTGTGGTAGCCGTAGGAGGCCTACCCGCACATATATCCGAAGTGGAGGTCTGTGATCATATGCGTATAATTCCCGGGTGGCCGTACGCCTGTATTTTAGATGAAGAAGAAGACCCCACATCCATGTGCAGATCGATACTTTTTGTGGTGTCACCCACGTGAGATATATGCCAGTCAGAGGCACAGTCCACACTGTTTATGCCAGGGGGCCCCCGTGAGGGTTACCCTTTAGTCTACGCTTACCTAGGGCCATGGCAATTTTCCCCAAGCTGGAAGCCTGCACGTGCTGCTGCGCTCAAGGTGGCGAATTAGCTTGCAGAAAGCTGTCCGGGATTGGTGGGAAAACCAGAAGGCTACCCCCCTATCTATGCAGAGAGCCCTAGTGTAATTGCTGAGACTGTGATTAAAATGGAGGCTCCCTCAAGCAGTGAGTCAAACATAAGATGGCGGCTCCCGCCAAGTCGGGCGAGCCCCAGGACTGTGCAAGAGATTGTTGCAGAGTATTGTCCGGGTTGGGCGCGAAAACCAGAGCCCCGGCTGTGCCCTGAGAGTAGCTCAGCACAGAGTCAGAACCACTCCTTGAAAGAGGGTGCTCCGCCTCTGGAGTCCACCAGGGGGAGCCAGCACAGTGAGTCCCAATCAGTAACTGCTGTCTCCACTAAGTACAGTACAGGATGCAGCGAACCACATCCGCAGTTGTATGGTGTTTGACCAGCAGAGGGACTGTATGTAACATTTCTTTTGTGCCCGTGCTTACAAAAAGACCTTAATCTCTCTGGTGGTATGAACTTTGATCCCTACCAGCGACCACGAGGGGTTCAGGTAGTGAAAGTAGAAGGAAAAAGGTACATCCGGTGCCTATGCTCCAAGTGTGCTTTTCCTGATGGCGAATTGAGCTGTGGACCTAAGTGTGCCTGCTGCGAGGCACAGTTCCTAAAACCAGTGCTGCTGTGTGCTACGGAACCCGCAGAGGAAGATGCGGCTAACCAGCCTACCACAGCTACTGAGGGCCCGTGCGCCCTAACCGCGGTGCCAGATTCGGTTCCAATACCGGAACCACAGATGACAAGTGGAGCTGAGGACAAAGAGCCGTTTGCCTCGCCTGCTGTGGGCCTGTGTGCCCTACTACGGCCAGTCCGGCCTAAGATGATGGTACCGTCGGTCCTAGGCTTGGGATCAGTAACTAACGACGACAAGGGTGAGTTAACTGCCCCAGGGGTGTCGGGTGTGAGCTTACAGGTGACCGTGGAGCACGGTAGCTTCTTAAGTCTGGCCACCAGGGCGTTTGGCTCCACTCGGCATCGCGTCCTGGCGGAGGTGTCCCCCTTAGAGGACCACTGTTCAGTGGTGCGAGTGGACCAGTACCCACCGCCTATCGTCCAGGTGAAGAGGAAAGACAGCAGCCAACCAGCCGTGGTGATACGCCAGCCGGCGGACCACCCACGTGAAGCTGAAGCATCCGCTGCGGACCCTGCTGTGGGCCCGCTGCACATCGACATCCCTCGGCAGCAAGCGCTGGTGCGGCCGGAGCCGTGGAAGAGTCCCACGGCCGTGGCGATTCCCAGTGTGTCGGAGGGACATCCGGAGATGGGACCGAAGGAAGAGGAACCCATCGCAAGCCAGCGGAGTGGTGAGGAATCTCCTTACTCCCCACAGGCTCCGATGGAGGCGGCCGTGGAAAAGGCCCCAACTAAGGCCCATGACCTGAGTGTGAGCCCGTGCGCTCCAACCCACATGGTTCCAGGACTGGGATCCAACGCTCCCGAGTTTCCAGAAAGTGAGTGGACTGCCCCAGAAGTGCCCGGGACAGGTCCCAAGACAGCCGAGGTGGGAACTGACAGCGTCCCCGAGGACCTGTTGGCCACCGTGAATCCCCGCAGTGGTAAGGTATCAACCCTTTACCCCCTGCAGGATGTAACAAAGACTTTGAGTACGGAGACATTGCTAATCGCTCGCTTCCCAACGGAAGCCTCCAAAGTGCTTAGAGACAAGGACTGTGTTGTGAGTGATTCAGGGAAAATTGCCTCCTTTAAGCACAAAAGGGAGTGCAGCATTCACCATGTGGAGGACCGTGGAAAAGGTCAAGATTTCCTGGCCTACCGCATCCATGCCGTGGATGGCCGGGTAAAGGTCTGGCCAAGAGATACTGTGCTATAACTTCCACCAGGGGGAGGAAGTAGTATGGAACCAGTGACTGTTACCCCAGAGCATGATTTCCAAGAGATTACCCAGGCAGAGGCTCACAAAAGTCAAAGTGAGGTACCCCCACATTATCAGTTAGGGGCACCCCACAAGTGGTCTCAGCAAAAAGCCAACACTCAGCTGGCCTCAGGTATTAATGTGGTTGTTATGTGGTGTACCAATTCATACAAAGCATATGTGATAAGTTGTATATATCATGCCCTGCATTTTTATTATATAACTTTGTGCTGGGTGACGCTGTCCTCCAAGCGAGGACGTTGGTATTTTCACCAGGGGGAGAGTGTAAGGGGGTCACTCCCGGTATCCCTAATTTTCCCTTGCCCCCTGTCTTACCCCTGTGGCAGTGGGGGAAGGGGACGGCGACTTCTCCCGGTGGGCGCCGCCATCTTGGTTGTGACGCGAGGTTCGCGCAATGCGCAGAGGTTGGCAAGGGTAGCGGTGGCCATTACAAGTGTGCAGGAGCTCTGGGAAGTTGCGCAGGTGCAGTTAAGCGTAGCGGCGGCCATTACAGCTTCGCACAGGCGCAGGAGAGATCGTGCACGCGGTTCCCATAGGAAAGAGGTCCTGAGTGGACTACATCTCCCAGCAGCCTCTGGGGAATGCCCTATGATCCCTGTCACCTGCAGCCAGCCAGCCACTGAGACTTGCAGATTCTCTGCAGCAGGGGATTTGATACAATGTTGTGTGCAGACAGGGATTGTTCAGTCAGACTGAGGACACAGAGGGGGAAAGAAGGGGAGCACAGAGCTGCGAGCTTCTGCCCTAGGCCAGAAATCCCCAGGCTAGAGTTGAGGCCCTGACTCCCCACTAGTGAGGGTGGGTGTTCATAGGGAAAGGCCCTTAGGTAAGGACCCTGTGCCCCTTCAGCTGTGTGCTAGGCAGGGACCTAGTGACAGTACCTGTGCAGTTCTTTAGTGCAGGGACCAAGTGATAGAGTCTGCTGCATGTTCCTGTATGCGGTGTTGCTGAACCAGAGACTGTCCTTACGGTGTGACGTCCGGCTGGACCCCATCCCACGCGGAGGTACAGATCAGCGCTGGACCAAGCGACGCCGGTAGACCCTTTGCGAAGACACCCAGGTGTAGAGACACCTGGGCAGGTATTTACAACCTTCCACATGTGCACCAACTTTAACTTGCTCCTCACATGTGACAGGCCTGTTCACACACTTGGGTGGGCTTGGACTCTTTGGACACGGGGTTGGGAAGGGGGTGTAAGGGTATAGCTCAGTTAGGGGCTAAGGAGGTTATAGCCCAGTTGGGGCAAGGTTATAGTTGCCAGCTAGTGGCAGAGGGTGGTACATATATCTTGTTGAGTATTGCTGATGTATGTGTTAAGTTACATTCTGCATATAGTAAAGACCGTTGCTATTTTACATCCAGTGTATGTGTTCATTTGTATGTGTCCTGCGAGGAACAACTCCCGCTCTGCTGGGAGCCATCGCAGGTGGAGGCGCTGCACCATATAGTAGTAGTAAGAGTATTTCACCCCAGGTTCCCCGTGGCGGAAGCTCAGCCCTCCTGGTTGCCAAACAGGTACAGCACCACACTGATAAGTAGTCAGATACACCTACCCACCTCAATCTCACTTAGGGTGGGGGTAAGAGGGCTACACCATTATATAAGAAATAGCACTGGTTTAACGTTAGGTAATTTGCTTCAGTGCATACATTAGGTTATTCCTAACGCCTAACATTAATTGAAGCGAACGTTATGTTAAATAGTGGAGCTTAGTGCATCTGGGCTTATCACTCTAAATATTGAAATGTAATTGTTATATTTTTAGCTTGGTATGGATTTCTATGTAGTTTTTGCTTTGCTGACGTGTTTTCTTTCTAATAATAGAAATACAGCATGGAGGAAACCCACTGCAAATCCGACATGCTTGGGAGCCTCGGGTAATTCGATGCGAGCTCCCTAGGCAGAACTGTCACTGTGAACAAGAGTACAGAACAGAACGGTGCTTCACTCTTTTATGCCGAACTCTTACGGCACGATTTCCCACGCTTTAAAAAGAAATGTATACTGAACAAAGAGAGTTAGGGCAAGAGCCGCGCAGTCCCAGTAATTCGAGGGTCAGCGTGACGTTGCCTAAAACAAGACCGGATGGTGCACACCATGCTAAGCATTGAAACTACACCTCATTCGCATAGCCGTGACATCACACTATTGTATCATCCAATAACGTGATGTTATGACAGTCTTTGCGTCACTCCTATCCAGACTCCGAAATAGGGGTTTTGTTGAAGTAATGACGTAAGGAAAGAGGAGAGGGAAATGTCAGCAAGTAACGCTATGTTAATTTAACTATGCCTAACTGTGGTGTTGCGCCCATCCAGACACGGAACAGCCCTATTTCAGTGCCTGGATAGGAGGAATGGCAAGTTTAGGTTGAATAATGTAATGTTATAGTCAGTGCCATGCTCCTTACCGGAGAAAACGGAATCTCTTACAGTACTATAATGCAGGGTGGCTCAGCTCAGCTCCAGTTCTCAAACCCCTCCAACAGGTCAGGTTTTCAGGATATCCCAGCTTTAGCACAGGTGGCTCGGTCAAAGACTGATTGAGCCACCTGTGCTGAAGTAGGAACTGATTGAGCCACCTGTGCTGAAGCAGGGATATCATGAAAATCTGACCTCTTGGGGGGGGGGGGGGGGCTTGCGGCCTGGAGTTGAGCACCCCTCTTATAATGGGTAAAAAGATTGCAAATGTACTATACTGCTGCCCACAGTACACTACGTAAAGCACGGGGTACGCGAATCACGCACATACTGTACAGTACTTGTTATCGGTCAACAATAACTCAATGCCACCATCTAGAGGAGAGACTTCATACTGCACTTCCAGCAGCTAGGATGTTCTTATCTTGTTACAACTACGGCACGTTCTATAGTGCCGTGCGTGTGCTACGCCGTGCGCGGAATTTTAGTTGGCGGACGTCAGTCAGCCTTTCTATAGAAGGGCCGCGCGCGCACGGCAAGGAGTGGGGAGCCGACAGACGGCGGCGAAGATGAAGAAATTCATCTTTTCGTGCCGCTACCGGCTCTGAAATGTATGTATGCATGGATGTGTGTGTGTGTGTGTGTGTGTGTGTGTGTGTGTGCATGTATGCGTGGATGTGTGTTTGTATGGATGTGTGTGTGTGTGTGTGTGTATGCATGTATGCGTGGATGTGTGTTTGTATGGATGTGTGTGTGTGTGTGTCAATGATTGCGGAACAAAAAAAAATATATTTATTAAACTTTTATTTATTTTTTAAATCTTGCTTAGGTCTTCCTTTCACTCACACAACCCATGCACACACATATACTCGCATATACACACACATGCACACACATACACAGTTCCCTGCTCTAAACAGGAAAAGCATGCGGCACGTGCGTTCGCATCGTCCGCACGACCGCATGCTGTATATAACAGCCCTAACAAGAAGAGCATTGACTCTCTGTGCCTTTCACTCTATGATGACTCCAAGGTGATGTGGAACTTATTACCAATAAAGGCTTTCATGGCAGATTAAAAAAAAAAAGATATCTTTAAGAACACGTTAGACATATTTTTATAATGTAAAGATATACAGGTGTAGCCAGGACTGGTTCTTGGCTACCAGTATGCCCTCCCTGGCAGTAAGCCCTGGTAAGAACAGGCCTACCAGTACTTGTCATGGGATTTACACACTCCCAGAAGTTCCCTTGAGTGACTGGGGAGGAGGTGGAACCAGGCCTGGGTACACCCAATCCTGGGTCAGACCTGGTGCCCTCCTCCTGGCTGTACTTAAGGGGATTGCTGCCCAAATGTAGTCAGTGCCTCTCCCCACTTGAGAGAGGCAGGCCACACAGAGTTTGCCTGAATACTGGCCTTCCCTGTTACCCTTCCCCTCGGGGGAGAGTGAGTGTGCACCTTTCCCCTGATCCTGATAGAGTATCAGGGAAGAGCAAGGACTGCTGCGGGGGCCCTTGACCCGTAGTGCAGGTCCAGGGACCATCCTACAGCTGGATACAACACCAGAAACTGCAATGGGCAGAAGCCTGCTGTGACTGCATTGAGCCGAACAGAATAAACCGTTCCTGTTATTATACCTCCTGCCTGGTGTGTGATCTTTCTGGGGAGGGAGAGGGGATTGTGTTCTACGTAGGAGATCGCCTCCATACATCTGGAGCCTGTGGCAGATGGAGATGCTGTACTGCTAGAGATCTACATCGGGCATGTACCCTAGAAGCTTGTCCTGTGTCCCCACAAACATCGGCGGATGACTCGGCCCTCCTACTTACCAACAGGTAGCATGCACCACACGCTGAAATGGCAGAATCTCCCATTGGGTGGAGGAAACACCGTTACACAGGAATATACAGTACCAAATAAGTAGTCATTGACCCAGGGAGATATCCGATTGTTATTACTAGAGAAAAATACAAGAAAACGGGACAGCTGTCCCCAAACGAAGTAGATCCCTACTTACGAACTTCTTATGACCAATTCAAAATAGATTTGGTGTAGAGATACCGCAGAGACAGCAACAATAATTCAGGTCCCACATGGACATTTTTTTAGGCCAGCCAACCCCCTTTTTTTCATTCCCCATTTTTCCTTGCATTACTGGAGTCAGGAAATAATTTATATTTCCCTTATGAGACATAGTTGGCTAATGTTTCACTGTTTGTTTGTCTTACTCTGGAACAATATACTGTAAATACAAATATAGGATGCATGGGGCCAGTTAACTAAACTTAAGATAGGTTAAACCCGATGGACATACTGTTCTGTCTTTTTTCAACATCATATACTATGTAACTATTCAAGATACTTGTATTATATTTATTGAAGTACACGGTAAAGTAAACAAAATAAGTTACTGCAATATTTGCCAATTACAGTAAGTTTCACAAGAGAAAAAAAAGCCTGATTGATCCCTCCCTGGATCAATACTTTGAATGTCTTAATCTTTCCTTGCTGAAATAATCAGGGACATATTTACTAAGGATATGCAGGTTTTAGTGTCATTGGGCCCGATTTTAGAGTTTAGACGTAATCGGAAAATAGAGGTGGCGTTACAATTTAATTTCTGGAATTTGAAGCCAATTTAGAGTTAGGCATTTCAGAGTCGGCCCCAACTGGTCTTAAATGTGAGAGTGAAATCTTGGATGAGAACCACTGGCTATGCACAACCTTTTACATTTTTCTCAAATCGTGTGTAATAAATATGCCTGTACCGCGATTTTTCCTAATTGCATCAGCACTCGCCCTTAACCTTTCTTTTTGGGGTACTGCATTATTGCTAGGAGGGATAGCTGTTCTAATGTGTATTTTAGGCTCTAGATCAGCCTTAATAAGCTGCAAATTCCATTGATGGTGTGAGGTACTTCTGAAATACTTTCTCATGAGGCATGCCAAATACATTAACTCTAGCCATATAAATGATTCCCCTTCTCCATGGTATTGCTCCATTCTCAAGATATTATAGCAAGCATTGCACATTTATGGAAGTCTCTTATTCCAGGAATAATTTGACCACTCCCTTTTCCACGAAGTATCCTCTATTCTCGAAACCTTCTTTTTTACCAGGTTTGAATAGGAACCAACTAAAAACTGTGAACACAACATGGAGTCATTAGGGTGAAAGATGTGATGAATTTAAATACCTTCAAGCCCTTTCCTAAATTACAACTAATGTTTAAAATCCCAAATACTGAATTAGATATTTGCAACTTGGGCATCTCATTCAATCTAAGTGTCACGGGAGACTCCTGTGGCGGGTAGGATCTCGGTGACCGGAACAGCAGGAGCGTAGTAGGGGTCACAATCAGAGGTCCGAGGCAGGCGGCAGATAGCGAAGTCGGGTAACAAGCAGGGGTCCGAGGCAGGTGGCAGATAGCGAAGTCGGGTAGCAAGCAGAGGTCGGCAACGAGGAGACTGGAACAGGACAGCGGTGCAGTAACAGGTCTGGGAGCAGGGACTGAGACCGGGGAGCAGGGACTGAGACCAGGGAGCAAGGAACAAACAGGGACTAGCCAGATTACCAGCAAGGGCCTTTACTAAGAACAGAATCAAATACAGACGGGTACAGGAACCGATCAGGATCAGAGACCGAGGCATGTGCAATAGGAGTCTGACTTGAAACAAAGGCAATGATCCAACAGGAAGCAGAGGCTATAAAGGACAGAGACAGGAGCAACAAGAAGACAGACAGACAGAGGAACCCCAGAGCACACAGAAGGCAGCAGCACACCCAGTGGACAAAGAAGAACTATGGCTAGGTAGGAGGTCTAGGAGACCCTGACATAACTCCCCCCTCTCGAGAGCATTCTCCGGACGATCCTCCAGGCTCTTCCCGGAGGCCTAGATGAAAAATGGACTCAAGGTGACCCACCTTTGGTGGTTTGTCAGCGGGCAGAGGGTACTCCACAGGTACAGACTGAAAAAGTCCATCAGAAAGCCGACAGAGGAATTCAATTCTCCCTCGGAACAGTTCAATGTCAGGATGCATCAATCCAAACACCAGAGAATCTGTGAGCAGTAAGCTTAATTTTGCAGAGTACAGTAGGTCACAGGCTCAGCAGAGGACGCATCAGATATTCGTAGATAAATTGAAGAACGTGCGCTTGTCTTCACAGCGGGAGCAGAGGAGCCAGTAGATCCTCTTGACAACCCTCCAGGTTTAGCAGGGTGTCTCTGATGGAAAGCCAACTCACGATGGCCTTCGGACAACACACCATGTTTCGCAGGAACATAGGAATCAGCAACAACTCCGGACAACCCTCCAGGCTCTTCAGGGAAACCTTGATGGAAGGCCAACTTATCTTCATCACAAGAGCGTTGGCATCAGCATCAAGTACCTTAGGCATAGCAAGGAACTTCACCGGGATCCGCATAGCAGGGTCACCGGGAACAGACAAAAGAAAAAAAGTGCGCAGCTAATGACTGATAAATAGGTATAAATACGCTATAGTGAATATATTGTGCAATAAACCAATAAAATAACCTTATAGGACACTGATGGTACGTCTGCAGCCTTTCTTAAGAGGTGGCTCAACACCCCCAGAACTAGAGAAACAAAACAAGAACAGGGCGCACAACGCACATAGTGAAATACAGTATAATAAAAGTGCTTTACCTTCCCTTCACGTCGGGTGATGAGCGACAACTTCAGCTGTCTTGCTGTGTGGTAACCCCACTAACCCCTTGTCTGATTTTATCAATTTTGATGTACGCAGAACTTATTTTTCCTTAGTAAAACACTTTTATTATACTGTATTTCACTCTGTGCGTTGTGCGCCCTGTTCTTGTTTTGTTTCACCGGGAACAGATACATCAGGCTCTTCACATGCGGCAGAGGGGACATATTCACTTTCTGTGGTCTCTTCTTGTGACCAATATATCTCTTTTAGTTTTGGAATCAGGAACTTCCCAATGGATACGTTCAACACAATTGCAGAGGCACGGACATCAAGAATGTGGGCATCAAGGACGGGTGCAGACTTTCCACATGGGTAAGTGGGAACATAGAATTCACGCTCCATGGTCTCCTTTTGTGACTGCCGTTTCGTGGTATCACCTAAGTTCTCATTAAGACCAGCTATTTGTGTTTTCAGCTCTTGAAGCTGTCCTTCTGCACTTCTTTTCCCACTCAATGCAGTTGTCAGTTCGGCTTCTTTGGAGTTGAGTCGTGACTCCATATCTCCCAGCTGACTCAGAGTAAAGCTTAAATGTGTTTCATCTTCTTCATTTCTGATCTGCAGCTGCCGGTACAACCTCCCGGGCCTTGTCCAGCTCCAGCTTCAGCCGGACCATATCACGGGCTGTGTGGTCCAATAATTTGCAGGCATCGGCCATTTTGACCTCATAGCGTAGTGTCAGGCCAGCCACTTGACAGACGGACACCTTCTCTCTCTCCTCCTTTTGGCAAGCCGTGTCTTGAGCTCAGCGATCTGTGCCTGCAGTGCTGTGAGTTGCTGAGATGTGTGTTCAGCTGCTAGCTTTAGCTCTTCCATCTTTAGGCGTTGCTGCAATTTCCACTCCTCCGCGAGAGACCTCCGGTTGAGAGCATTTTGTAATTCTCCTCTGAGAGCTTTCATCTCGTCACTGTGATCATTTTGAGCTTGCTTCCATGCATCCCTCATTACGTTTTGGAGCTCTGACAATTCATTTGCTAAGGTCACAGCAGCCTGCCTTTTCCAGGTCTCTTTCTCCTGGGTGTACTGACTGTTAGGGATGGAGCAGTGTCTCTTCTCCTCTAACTCTTGTTTCAGTTTCTGGACCGCCTTGTGTTCCCTCTCATACAGGGTTACCTGGGCTCTAAGCTCCTCCTTCAGCGAGGCTCTGGTTATGCTCAGTGTGGCCTTTAGCACCTCATGCTGTTCTTTGGGGACACACTGGGTACTCAAATACTCTTGCAGCATCTTTACTTTGTAGGCAGTCTGGAAACTTTCTTCCTGCAGAACTTGCTGCTTTTCTTCAGCATTCACCCATTTCTCCTTCGTGTCCTGCAGATGTGTACGCAGTTCTTGCAGCCGACTCTGCAGCATATTTTCTGCTTGTGTGCGCCGCTCCAGGGAGACACGTTCTTCTTGCAGCACTCTCTCTGCATTCTGCAGTGCTGTCTGCATGTCTAACTTTTCCTGGGCCAACTGTTTCTTCTCCTCTCCTAATTCATGGAGTTTCTTATCTCCTTCACTGACTTGGACATAGAGATTCTTGCACTCTTGGGTTACAGTTTCAAAACTGCTATTTAACCCTTCAAAGCTCTCTCTCACAGAACGTATCTCCTCCTGGGAGACTTTAAGCTCTGTATTAAGCCTGTCAATTTCCTTCATAGAGATTTCCAGGAATTCGTTACTTTTAGAAGCAAGGCGCTGATCCTGGGCAGTATCAGCATATGCCCTCTCCAGCTCACCTGACATGACATCCAGGTCACTCTCCAATTGGTGCTTTTCTTTTTCCTGGAGAACACACTTAGCAATTGCTGAGGATAGACGGCTTTGTAGTGCAGCCTTGGCTTCTTGCGCTTTATCTAAACGTCCATGAAGACAATCAATCTCTTTTCGTGCAGATTGAAGTGTCTGAGTTAGGGCATCTTTTCCTTGATTAAATACTTCTTTCTTTTCTTCCACTATTCTTGGGATAAGTCTGTGAGTTGCCTTAAGCTGCAGCATATCTCTTTCATTCTTTTTCTTCTTCCTTGCTTTGAGAAGTTCTGAAGAATCAATGGTACTGTGTTCACATTTATTGCTCAAGACTGTTTTCAGAGTGGGAGCCATAACTACGGACATACTGTAGGGAAACCAAACTTCCCAATAACCAGTAAAGCAGAAAATGTGTCTTTAAAGCAGAACCATTAGAATGAACAACAGGAATATTAGACACAGAGAGACACAAGATAGGAGAGCTGACCTTTTGAGACCTTAGCATCAGTCACAGAGATATCATAAATGCAAGGAAAAAACATAGACAGAGAAACCTGTAGTTATATCTGAAACTTTAGATATCAGGCGTAGGGATAGCATATAAAACAGAAAACCTGCAGTTAAATATAATCTTTAGACATCAGGCGTAGGTTTATCATATAGACAGAGAAAAACCTGCAGTTAAATCTGAATCTTTAGCAATCAGGCATAGAAATATCATAGACAGCAGGAAACTACTACAGAGAAAACTTGCAGTTAGATCCGAAACGTTTGACATCAGACATAGGAATATCAGACAGAGAAACCTGCAGTTAAATCTGAAAACTTTAGATATCAGGCGTAGGGATATCAGACAGAGAACCCTGCAGTTAAATCTGAAACTTTTGATATCAGGCGTAGGGACATCACAGGTTGCAGAGAAACAAACTTCAGGGGAACTTGCAGGTAAACCTGAAACCTTAGAACCAATCATAGGAAGAACTACAAATTGCAGGAAAAATCACAGCATGCAGTCACAAATAATGGAAGCACTCTTGTCTTTTGAAATGGGAACCCTGTGAACAGCAGTGGTCCAACCAGGGATGCAGAGACAAGCCTTGTCCAGGGAATGAAAGTCAGAGTCTAAAAAGGTGGCAACAGGTACTGCAAGGGTTAACCCAGGCACTGCACAAAAGAAAGAACCTCAAAGAAAGGTGCACTAGTCTCTGCAGCAACAGTTCTAGTCTCAGCAAAAAAAATTTCTTTATGAACGCAATAATTTTTGCAGCTCACTTAGCAGCAACAAAAATAAACCTTCAAGATCCCAACTGGGATTTCCAAAAAGAAACAAAAGTACTTATCTTCAACCATGCGGATGCGGTCTGCTGCTGCAGGCAGGCAGAGAATCTGTTCCGGCGTGATCCAGAAGTGGCCTTTGTTTTCTGTCACGGGAGACTCCTGTGGCGGGTAGGATCTCGGTGACAGGAACAGCAGGAGCGTAGTAGGGGTCACAAGCAGGGGTCCAAGGCAGGCGGCAGATAGTGAAGTCAGGTAGCAAGCAGAGGTCGGCAACGAGGAGACTGGAACAGGACAAGGGTGCAGGAACAGGTCTGGGAGCAGGGACTGAGACCGGGGAACAGGGACTGAGACCAGGGAGCAAGGAACAAACAGGGACTAGCTCCTGAGGAAGCTGCGGCATGCAGTGAAACACGTTGAGCTAAAGAAATCTGCAGACAGTTAGCAGAGCCCAGCTGTATCTACCGTTTGGGAACTGTCTTTCTGCTGTATTCACGGAGGCATAGTCTTGGACCGGCGTTCCCCCTACTCTCCGCTCTACTTACGCTCACCGGAAGTCGTCACCGCCAGGCCAGGAAGTGACGACAGACGCCATCCATCTGGCACCGGACGAGGGGGCACCCTCGTGGAGGACAAGGAAGCGGAGTGAAGTGAGGGATTTCTCCACCGGCCGATCCAATACCCTGGTTCCTAAAGATACCATGATGTGAATGTGCTCATTTATTATATTGTGAGTACATTTCCTGCTCGTCTTCACGATAAAACTCTGTGTTATTTTGGTAAAGCACTATTGTTTCCCTTATCTTTGTATGACTGCATATGACTGATTGGAAGCTGCTGCCAGAGTGAAAACACCATCTTGCCTGACACCACCCCTATCTGATGTATGCTGCTGCTTGCTGCAACCCATAACCTGAGGTGTCCAAAGATCCATCACAATTACAAACCTGCTCTTATATATCTTACATTCTGTAAGTAGGTTATTTAAAGAGCCAAGTTCCACATATTGACATTTATTTTTCATACTACACTATGATGAGTTTTGTATTTTTTTCTGGGTGTTCCTGATGATGCTGCTCCCTTCCTGCCCTGGATCCTAAACTGTTGTAAGGGAATCAGTGCATATTCCCTGGAAGGTTGAGAGAATTCGTCAGTTTCACAAACTTTTAATTTTATTTTTTTGAGCACTTTTATAGTTGTTAAGCGCCTTTCCAAGTCACTGGGTTTCACAAACAGGGACAAGCCAGATTACCAGCAAGGGCCTTTACTAAGAACAGAATCAAATACAGACGGGTACAGGAACAGATCAGGATCAGAGACAGAGGCATGTGCAATAGGAGTCTGACTTGAAACAAAGGCAATGATCCAACAGGAAGCAGAGGCTATAAAGGACAGAAACAGGAGCAACAACAAGACAGACAGACAGACAGAGGAACCCCAGAGCACACAGAAGGCAGCAGCACACATAGTGGACAAAGAAGAACTATGGCTAGGCAGGAGGTCTAGGAGACCCTGACACTAAGGGGGTCATGTCATGTCATGTCAGGAGCTCCGTTAAGTTGTTTTTAGAGCGCAAAGTGCCCTTAGAACGTGATGTTGCGCTGAACACGATGCACTAAGCCACGCAAACAGGCACGCTCTAAAACTGACTTTTTTCAGGAAATATTTGTAAGTCCAACTTTGCTCGTTCAATACCCTGTTTGCGTTAAATTCTGCCCTTAAGCGGGATGCACTAAGCAACGCAACCTTAGCGTACGTGACTTAGAAAAATGTATTGCTTTACATTTTTGCATGCGCAATACCCATACAATAGGCCGGCGGGTGTCCCCGGCTGACCCCGCAGGGATCCCCGGGGGAGGCCGGGGGTCACGCGGGTGTCCCCAGCTGACCCCGCGAGGGTCTGGGGGTTCCCGGCTCACCAAGCGGGGGTCCCCGCGTGAGTGGGGTGGTCCCCGTGGGTGTCCGGGTGTACCCGCGGCTGTCCCGGGGTCCCCGCGGGAGTCCCGGGGTACCCGCGGCCCTGCGGTACCAATGTTGCACCTCCAAAAATTATAAACTATATTAATAACTAAATACACCCCCCTAACACATACCATACAGTAATGGGCAAAATTACTATTATCCACATATGGGTAATCATGCATTTGCCAAATTTAAATACATATAACTTTCAATAAATACAGTAAATACATATTACACTTACCTTTTACAGGCAACCACGATGAAGGGCGTCTTCATCCTCATCTTCATCCTGCCCATGTCTCTCTGGTGCTGCAAAACATACTGTACTCAAGAATAAAAATAGCCCCTAACCCCTTAATTACCTTAGCGGTCATTAACCGCTACAGTCATTAAGGGGTTAACCCACCCTCACCCACTAACCCAGACGGGAGGCCTACATACCCTCCCCCACTACCCATCCCGGGAGGCCAAACCACCCTCACCCACTAACCCACTAACCCAGATGGGAGGCCTACCCACATACCCTGGGGGCCAATACCCCCTTCCCCCACCCCCAGTACCCACAAGAAAAACAATACACAGCCCCACAATTAACATCATTATATTTATTCTATACATAACCCACCCCCTGTGCCCCCCCATAAATACATGATTTATTATTTTACATACAGGGTTAATACCCCCGGCCCACGGGAGTCCCCGGTGGGCCTGACGGGTCACCTCACAGACCTACAGTAGCCCAACACCATGTTTCAAACAGGGTCTGGAGGCCTGTTGGTGGTCCCCGCCAGGTGCCATGGTCCACCATGTGGTCTCCGCGAGTCACCGTGGGCCACAATGGGGTCTCCACTGTAGGCCCGCAGATGTCTGGGGGGCCCCGGGTCAGACCCACAGGTGTCTGAGGGGCCTCGGGTGGTTCCCACGGGGGTCTGGGGACCCACGGGTGGTCCCTACAGGTCCGCGGTGCCCCCACAGATGTGGGACCAGCGGTTCTTCCCCGCAGGTGTCCCCCGTGAACCCGGCATCCTGCTACCGGTGGAAAGCCCGAGGAGAACTCAGGTGGTCTCCAGAGGTCTCCCGCAGACAAAAAGGAACCAACCCTGTATGTAAAAAAAATAAACCGGACCTATACATGAAATACATCAATCCCCATTGTTGTGAATAATGTAATTTGTATTTAGTTACAGGTTATTTTTAATGGCTTATTTCTGGTAGTTAGATTAGAATGATGGTGGTTACTTTCAATTAGAATTCTTTTGGCAATGGTTTGGCTTTAGGAATTGAATAGTGAATTGTATAATTAATTTGTATTATATTGTAATTGGTTTAGGAAATGGATTAATTGATTGATGGTAAATGTATTTATGTTGCTTAGTTTCTATTTGATTTTCATGATGGCATTGGGGGTTAGGGGACATTGTTCATATTGTATTTTATTGTTACATATATTTTGCATAGTGTTACATGATGCAATTGTGTGACATTTCATATACATTTGTGTAGCTGCTGGTTTGTTGGTTTATTTTTACAAGTGCTGCTGGATTTATTGTAACATGCAATGTGGTGATTTTAAGATTAAGAATTCATGTTTTGATTTATGCATGTTTTATGTGTTTCATAATGGCCAAATAATCTATTATCCATATCTGGATAATAGTTATTTTGCACATTATTGTATTGTATGTGTTGGGGGTGGGGGAGGAGGGGATGTATGTATTTAATGTATAGGCCCGGTTTATTTTTTTTACATACAGGGTTGGTTCCTTTTAGTCTGCGGGAGACCACTGGAGACCACCTGAGGTCTCCTCGGGCTTTCCACGGGTAGCAGGCTGCCGGGTCCACGGGGGACACCTGCGGGGAAGAACCAGTGGCCCCCATCTTTGGGGGCACCGCCGACCCGTAGGAACCACCCGTGGGTCCCCAGACCCCCGTGGGAACCACCAGAGGCCCCTCAGACATCCGCGGGCCTACCGTGGAGACCCCATTGTGGCCCACGGTGACTCGCGGAGACCACATGGTGGACCATGGCGCCTGGCGGGGACCACCAACAGGCCTCCAGACCCTGTTTGAAACATGGTGCTGGGCTACTGTAGGTCTGTGAGGTGACCCGTCAGGCCCACCGGGGACTCCCGTGGGCCTGGGATATTAACCCTGTATGTAAAATAATAAATCATGTATTTATGGGGGGGTACAGGGGGTGGGTTATGTATAGAATAAATATAATGATGTTTATTGTGGGGCTTTGTATTGTTTTTCTTGTGGGTACTGGGGGTGGGGGAAGGGGGTATTGGCCAAAAGGGTATGTGGATAGGCCTCCCATCTGGGTTAGTGGTTTAGTGGGTGAGGCTGGTTAGGCCTCACGGGATGGGTAGTGGAGGAGGGTATTTACTGTGGGCCTCCCGCCGGGGTTAGTGGGTGAGGGTTAACCTCTTAATGACTGTAGCGGTTAATGACCGCTAAGGTGATTAAGGGGTTAGGGGCTATTTTTATTCTTGTGTACAGTATGTTTTGCAGCACCGGAGGGACATGGGCAGGATGAAGATGAGGATGAAGATGCCCTTCATCGTGGGTGTGGAAAAGGTAAGTGTAATATGTATTTACTGTATTTATTGTAATTTATATGTATTTAAAATGGGCAAATGCATTATTATCCATATGTGGATAATAGTTCTTTTGCCCATTACTGTACTGTATGTGTTAGGGGGCGGGTGGGATGTGTGTTGTATATTGCTATGTTTATTGGGGGCAATTGGCCCCAATAAACATGCTATTGTGCCTTAACCCCTTCATTGCCTTAGCGAATAGCCGCTAAGGTAATGAAGCTGCTTTAATGTATTTTCGTTAATAGTGTGCGAGAGCAGGGGGCCCCTGAGCTGAACTGCATTGATTTCTGCTTCAGGGACCCCCTGCTTCCCGAGTTACAGGCCCCGGTTTGGGGCATCGGTGCCAGTGTCGCCGCCATCTTTATAGAGCCCATGTCGTGTCTTGGACGCTATAAAGATGGCGGCGACATTGGCCTCCGATACCCCATACCGGGGACTGTAACTCGGGAAGCATGGGGTCTCTGAGGCAGGAATCAATGCGGTTCAGCTCAGGGGACCCCCTGCTCTCGCACACTATTATTAAAATGTACATTAATGCAGCTTCATTACCATAGCTCCCACATTAGGGAACAAACTCCAGCTGGAACTCCCTCAAGAGGCAGATGCCTATGGACAGGATTTTGTAGACCGCGTCGTGGTATCATGTTGCGGTCTGCGGACACATCATCTTCCATGTACCCTGGTCTGGATGGAGACCTGGAAGGTATACACATGCACCAACGGCTATACACAGTATATCTCCTATTTATAGCTCATTATCTCCTGAAGATCTACCCAGAGGAACCTAGAAAGAAGGCCGCCTCCCCATGGACACCCGTTCGGAGACAAGCGAACATCTGCCTGCGAACAGGCATTCATCGGCCTTAAGAATACCCTCAAAGAAGCACCCGTCTTCACTTCCGCTGCTGTGGGTGCGTGGCTTTGTGCCTTCCCACCTCAGTACCGGGGTCTTGCCTTGTTTGTGGGTAGCGCGAGCGTTACACCCCCCCCCCCTCAACACCCCTACAGCCCCCCTTTAAACCCACACACTGCAGACACAGACAAACACACCAACAAAACACTCTGCACCCCTCCTCCACCCACAAAACACACACTGAAGACACACAACAACAAAACAGATTCTGCTGCCCCCCTCCACACCCACAAAACACAACCAACAAGACACACACAACAAAACACTCTGCTGCCGTCCTTAGACCCACAAAATACTCAGCAGACACACAGACACACAAACCTTTCTCCTCAGTGTTCTCTAGTGCGGAGCTCTCTGCAGGTAGGGTGGTTCAGGAGTCAGTGCCTTGTTGCTGCCTCTTGTCCAATCACCTCCCTGACTGAGAGCTACTTTCACTCTATGTGGATGAGAACTGAAAGCTGATTGGTTGAAAAACTTGGCCAAAATTCCGGGATATCAATAATGCACAGAATGCACCCACTTTAGCCTATAATCTATTTTAACATTTATATTTTTTAAAGAAGCCAGTCACTTTAAAAAAATTTTATTCCAATTTGTATTACATCACTCCATCTTTGGTAACAAAATACTGAACATTTGGAATCCCTTCTTTGCCAGAGTTGCACACACTCCTCAGTACAGGTGTTTTTCTTTACCTAAATTCTTATGTGGAATTACATCAAAATAAACTCACAGCACAACTTCTAATTTTTTACTTGTTGTTTTCCAGATCAATTGTAAACTGTAATTATATCATTAATATGATTATACTTTTGAAGCAACAGAAACTGTTGCATTACACCCCCAAAACACGCAATCGGTTAAAATTAGATTGCCTGGTGTTTGTCTCAGTCTATTAAAGCCCTGTATCGTTGCACAGTATCCCATGCAGTGATAACAGTTGCAGGGTACTGTATATCTGTCCGCTGCTTCATATGAGGAGGGTAAGTAGCTCATACTAAACTCAGTCAGCCTGAAACATGGCAGCATGAAATCCTGAATCTGCGTTCCAGCAGATGGTGGTTTCTAGGAGCTGCAAACTCCCTCTTGCTATGGGTAGAGTAACAGCTCAGAAGGGAAAAGTGTCCTGCAGCGCTCCAATCCGAGGAACGGAATATCTATGGAATCTTTTGCTCTCTTTCATGACTGTGGATGTCCCAAACATTCTGCTTCTTGCTGCAAATCTTCAAATGTAAGTAACACACCGCATTATACATGAATACATTGGTGTTCAAAATCTTATACAGTAGGCCATATATCTTTCTTAGCAGCCTTCTGCCATATGACACCTTCCGGCTCTGTAAGACACTTTACAGGTGCTTAGTAAACATGGCCCTCAACCTTTACGGGTAAATTAGATCCATTATTTAGACATGTGGAGGAGACATTAAGGTCCCTATGTACTAAGCATCCCAAACGGCTGTAATGGTGCAAAATTGGTGCATGGTAATGTCTCATTTTATATAGAGATTGTGTGTGCCTACGTATGTACTAACCTGGAATTTATCAATCTGCGCTTTCAGCGGCAAATTTTTTTTTCTTGGCGCACGGATAGGGACAGCGCTAGGCTACAGATGCAAATGGTATGTACGAAAATAGTATGTGCTCCAAAAATAATTAGAGAGTGGGTCAAAATCGTCTACCAAGTTCAGCTTGGCGTGAACATTAAAATGTCTGTTTAAGCTGCTAGAGCAGAATGAGGTTGCCAGGTATGAACCAAACATGTATTTGATGCAGCACGGATGTTTCCTTATATAGGTTTACAATATACATTTTTTTCACAGTGATCTTTACAAATAACATTAAACACTAGTTATAAGTTTAAAAAAAAAAAAACACCATTCTGGTTTGATTTAAATTGTATCAAAATCAGGTATAAAATAGGGCGCAATGCATTGAAATGAATTTGAAACTAATCTTGTGTCATATGTATAAGCCTTGGTACATACTGTATGTATAAGCCTTGGTACATACTGTATGTATAAGCCTTGGTACATACTGTGGAACACATGAAGGGTTGTACTACTTTTTAGCACTGACATTTTCACTTACAATACAAATTTAAATGTGATCTTTGTATGTTGGACCCCAAGGGGTCTATTGTAGTAGCTTTGATGTTATCACTGCCAAATCAAACGTTTTGGCATGATCCTACCTCACGGTCTGACATTTGTGTTATCACGGTATCAGAAAGAGTTATCACAAGTCAGAAACCGGGGGTAGGAAAATGCCAAACCGCTCGGGATAGCAGTGTCCTTATCTGTGTCTCTAAATTCTACCGCTGCAATCTGCCTGCAGTCTGTAGGAGCGGCACAGAGAGAACTGCACAGAGAGAGCAGCACAGAGAGAGCTGCACAGAGAGAGCTGCACAGAGAGAGCTGCCTCTCCCTGCATCTCCCTGCACAGCTCTTACAGGCGATCTCCCTGCACAGAGAGCTGCCTCTCCCTGCACAGCTCTTACAGGCGATCTCCCTGCACAGAGAGCTGCCTCTCCCTGCATCTCCCTGCACAGCTCTTACAGGCGATCTCCCTGCACAGAGAGAGCTGCCTGTCCCTGCACAGCTCTTACAGGCGATCTCCCTGCACAGAGAGAGCTGCCTATCCCTACACAGCTCTTACAGGCGATCTCCCTGCACAGAGAGAGCTGCTCTCCCTGCATAGCTCTTACAGGAGATCGCACTGTTTTTATTTTATTTTTATAACTCAGTATTGAAGCAGGGGGTCTCTGGAACTGACCTGCATTAATACCATCTCCGAAGACCCCCTGCTTCCATTCTATGTAATAAAAATACATTTACAGGCAGCATCATTACCTTAGCCGCTAGCAACTAAGGTAATGAAGGTGTTAAATACCAGTGCCCGGTTTATTAGAGGTAGAGGGGGCAGGTGAAGGTGGTATTTGGCCCGTGGTCGGTTTTTATGTCATCCTGGAGGTTTGCGGGAAGAGTTAACCCCTTCATTACCTTAGTGGTTACTAAGGTAATGAAGAGGTTAACTCCTCCCGCAACCCTCCCTGTAGGCATAAACACCCACCCACCAAATACCACCTTCGCCTGACCCTTCTACCCCCAACAAACCGGGCACTGGTATTTAACACCTTCATTACCTTAGTGGCTAGAGGCTAAGGTAATGATGCTGCATGTAAATGTATTTTTATTACATAGGATGGGAGCACGGGATCTTCTGAGCTGGGATTAATACAGGTCGGGCTCCGGAGACACCCGGCTTCAATCTGATGCAGTAAAAATAATTTTTTTCTTCAATGTCACATTGCGGATCCCATCTCGCCACTTCCAACCTGCGAGTTTCTTGCGAGTTGCGAATCTCGGAGATTCTAGAATAACGCGATTGCACAAAAAAAGTGAGTTTGAGCATTTTTTGAGTTCCGGCACGGTTTGTCTGAGCGGGAGCCCTACCAATCAGGAAGAAGCACTTCTCGAGCGAGTTTGCCATGTTATCGGAGCTTTCTGTATAGCTACACATGCAAACCCGCTCATGATGTGCCCAAAATGCTCAATAATTCATTTATTTAAATTCTACTAGCATAGCCCCCAAATCTTCCCCTCCTCCCCAAAAAAGTTTATTAAAGAGAAAATACTGGTTAGGTTCTAACTGAATATTGAGCTGAAAATCATCATGTGAGTTTGATCCTGTCTGGTTTGGAAACTCACACAGCCCCTGTTGGTATTGTGGTTGGGATTTAAATGTGCAGAAAAATGCTGGAAAATGTCTCAGTATTGTGTGGATAGAAAGCAACCAGGATTAGAACAATGTGGAGTAGATGACAGGCATGTGATGCACACAATCGCTTTCATACACACAGCTGCTATTATTTTTATTTATTCTTTGTGCATCTATGTGGCACAGTGGAAATTTTGATAAATAAAACTCATTGATATATCACCTCTCCTATATATTGTTACCATAAAAAACTTGTTGGCATAGGTGAAATGTAACGGTACTAAGTGGTATATATATATATATATATATATATATATATATATATATATATATATATATATATATATATATATATATCGTTTTCCCCTTCCTATTCTGATAGCATAAACATTGTTGAAATATTTGTGAAATACAGTGCAAAAAGGCTAGACCAAATATTGAATAAATATAGGTCTCTTACAGTATATATTAGGAGCAGTGGCACAGCTTTTTCGAGCCACTTGACCAGTGGATATACTGTAGGTCATTGTTATGAAGGAAACCTTACACTGACCCGTGGGGTTCATTTTTTTAATCCTGTCTTTGTCCAGTTTATTTAGGTGAGCAGCTACCAACCTTATTTTATTGTATAGCATATAAAAAAATAAGACATACCGACGACTTTTTACAAGTCAACACAGATACCCTTACTGTACATTACTCATTTATTGTAATCCTTATTGTTAATTAATTATTAACAAGTAAATACTTTTAGTGTAAAAGGGATGCTGGTTTTGGCAAATTAACATATTTTCCCCAGATGCCTAAATGGTCCGAAAACAGCATCAGCGATGGGATTAGAATATTTTCTACATGGCATTTGCAGCTTTAATAAATAGAGCAGATTAGATTGCAATAAAAGTATCCTTTCCCTCAATAATACAACAGGAGAAACATTGTATTATAGAATCCCGACACATGTATTCTAAGAAGGAGCGGCTCAGTGAGTAAAGACACTGACTGGTACTGAGTGTGAAGCAGGGGAGCCTGGGAGAAGGAGCGGCTCAGTGAGTAAAGACACTGACTGGTACTGAGTGTGAAGCAGGGGAACCTGGGAGAAGGAGCGGCTCAGTGAGTAAAGACACTGACTGGCACTGAGTGTGAAGCAGGGGAGCCTGGGAGAAGGAGCGGCTCAGTGAGTAAAGACACTGACTGGCACTGAGTGTGAAGCAGGGGAACCTGGGAGAAGGAGCGGCTCAGTGAGTAAAGACACTGACTGGCACTGAGTGTGAAGCAGGGGAACCTGGGAGAAGGAGCGGCTCAGTGAGTAAAGACACTGACTGGCACTGAGTGTGAGGCAGGGGAACCTGGGAGAAGGAGCGGCTCAGTGAGTAAAGACACTGACTGGCACTGAGTGTGAAGCAGGGGAACCTGGTAGAGGGAGCGGCTCAGTGAGTAAAGACACTGACTGGCACTGAGTGTGAAGCAGGGGAACCTGGGAGAAGGAGCGGCTCAGTGAGTAAAGACACTGACTGGCACTGAGTGTGAAGCAGGGGAACCTGGGAGAAGGAGCGGCTCAGTGAGTAAAGACACTGACTGGCACTGAGTGTGAGGCAGGGGAACCTGGGAGAAGGAGCGGCTCAGTGAGTAAAGACACTGACTGGCACTGAGTGTGAAGCAGGGGAACCTGGGAGAGGGAGCGGCTCAGTGAGTAAAGACACTGACTGGCACTGAGAGTGAAGCAGGGGAACCTGGGAGAAGGAGCGGCTCAGTGAGTAAAGACACTGACTGGCACTGAGTGTGAAGCAGGGGAACCTGGGAGAGGGAGCGGCTCAGTGAGTAAAGACACTGACTGGCACTGAGTGTGAAGCAGGGGAACCTGGGAGAGGGAGCGGCTCAGTGAGTAAAGACACTGACTGGCACTGAGTGGGAAGCAGGGGAGCCTGGGAGAAGGAGCGGCTCAGTGAGTAAAGACACTGACTGGCACTGAGTGGGAAGCAGGGGAGCCTGGGAGAAGGAGCGGCTCAGTGAGACACTGACTGGCACTGAGTGTGAAGCAGGGGAGCCTGGGAGAAGGAGCGGCTCAGTGAGTACAGACACTGACTGGCACTGAGTGTGAAGCAGGGGACCTGGGAGAAGGAGCGGCTCAGTGAGTAAAGACACTGACTGGCACTGAGTGTGAAGCAGGGGAACCTGGGAGAAGGAGCGGCTCAGTGAGTAAAGACACTGACTGGCACTGAGTGGGAAGCAGGGGAGCCTGGGAGAAGGAGCGGCTCAGTGAGTAAAGACACTGACTGGCACTGAGTGGGAAGCAGGGGAGCCTGGGAGAAGGAGCGGCTCAGTGAGACACTGACTGGCACTGAGTGTGAAGCAGGGGAGCCTGGGAGAAGGAGCGGCTCAGTGAGTACAGACACTGACTGGCACTGAGTGTGAAGCAGGGGACCTGGGAGAAGGAGCGGCTCAGTGAGTAAAGACACTGACTGGCACTGAGTGTGAAGCAGGGGAACCTGGGAGAAGGAGCGGCTCAGTGAGTAAAGACACTGACTGGCACTGAGGGTGAAGCAGGGGAGCCTGGGAGAAGGAGCGGCTCAGTGAGTAAAGACACTGACTGGCACTGAGTGTGAAGCAGGAGAACCTGGGAGAAGGAGCGGCTCAGTGAGTAAAGACACTGACTGGCACTGAATGTGAAGCAGGGGAGCCTGGGAGAAGGAGCGGCTCAGTGAGTAAAGACACTGAGTGTGAAGCAGGGGAACCTGGGAGAAGGAGCGGCTCAGTGAGTAAAGACACTGACTGGCACTGAGTGTGAAGCAGGGGAACCTGGGAGAAGGAGCGGCTCAGTGAGTAAAGACACTGACTGGCACTGAGTGTGAGGCAGGGGAACCTGGGAGAAGGAGCGGCTCAGTGAGTAAAGACACTGACTGTCACTGAGTGTGAAGCAGGGGAACCTGGGAGAGGGAGCGGCTCAGTGAGTAAAGACACTGACTGGCACTGAGAGTGAAGCAGGGGAGCCTGGGAGAAGGAGCGGCTCAGTGAGTACAGACACTGACTGGCACTGAGTGTGAAGCAGGGGACCTGGGAGAAGGAGCGGCTCAGTGAGTAAAGACACTGACTGGCACTGAGTGTGAAGCAGGGGAACCTGGGAGAAGGAGCGGCTCAGTGAGTAAAGACACTGACTGGCACTGAGTGTGAAGCAGGGGAACCTGGGAGAAGGAGCGGCTCAGTGAGTAAAGACACTGACTGGTACTGAGTGTGAAGCAGGGGAGCCTGGGAGAAGGAGCGGCTCAGTGAGTAAAGACACTGACTGGCACTGAGTGTGAAGCAGGGGAGCCTGGGAGAAGGAGCGGCTCAGTGAGTAAAGACACTGACTGGCACTGAGTGGGAAGCAGGGGAGCCTGGGAGAAGGAGCGGCTCAGTGAGACACTGACTAGCACTGAGTGTGAAGCAGGGGAGCCTGGGAGAAGGAGCGGCTCAGTGAGTACAGACACTGACTGGCACTGAGTGTGAAGCAGGGGACCTGGGAGAAGGAGCGGCTCAGTGAGTAAAGACACTGACTGGCACTGAGTGTGAAGCAGGGGAACCTGGGAGAAGGAGCGGCTCAGTGAGTAAAGACACTGACTGGCACTGAGTGTGAAGCAGGGGAGCCTGGGAGAAGGAGCGGCTCAGTGAGTAAAGATACTGACTGGCACTGAGTGTGAAGCAGGGGAGCCTGGGAGAAGGAGCGGCTCAGTGAGTAAAGACACTGACTGGCACTGAGTGTGAAGCAGGGGAGCCTGGGAGAAGGAGCGGCTCAGTGAGTAAAGATACTGACTGGCACTGAGTGTGAAGCAGGGGAGCCTGGGAGAAGGAGCGGCTCAGTGAGTAAAGACACTGACTGGCACTGAGTGTGAAGCAGGGGAACCTGGGAGAAGGAGCGGCTCAGTGAGTAAAGACACTGACTGGCACTGAGTGTGAAGCAGGGGAGCCTGGGAGAAGGAGCGGCTCAGTGAGTAAAGATACTGACTGGCACTGAGTGTGAAGCAGGGGAGCCTGGGAGAAGGAGCGGCTCAGTGAGTAAAGACACTGACTGGCACTGAGTGTGAAGCAGGGGAGCCTGGAAGAAGGAGCGGCTCAGTGAGTAAAGACACTGACTGGCACTGAGTGTGAAGCAGGGGAGCCTGGGAGAAGGAGCAGCTCAGTGAGTAAAGACTGGCACTGAGTGTGAAGCAGGGGAACCTGGGAGAAGGAGCGGCTCAGTGAGTAAAGACACTGACTGGCACTGAGTGTGAAGCAGGGGAGCCTGGGAGAAGGAGCGGCTCAGTGAGTAAAGACACTGAGTGGTACTGAGTGTGAAGCAGGGAGAACCTGGGAGAAGGAGCGGCTCAGTGAGTAAAGACACTGACTGGTACTGAGTGTGAAGCAGGGGAACCTGGGAGAAGGAGCGGCTCAGTGAGTAAAGACACTGACTGGTACTGAGTGTGAAGCAGGGGAACCTGGGAGAAGGAGCGGCTCAGTGAGTAAAGACATTGACTGGCACTGAGTGTGAAGCAGGGGAACCTGGGAGAAGGAGCGGCTCAGTGAGTAAAGACACTGACTGGCACTGAGTGTGAAGCAGGGGAACCTGGGAGAAGGAGCGGCTTAGTGAGTAAAGACTGGTACTGAGTTTGAAGCAGGGGAACCTGGTTCAATTCCCGGAGTCGGCTCCTTGTGACCTTGTCATGTCACTTTAATTCCCTGTGCCTCAGGCACCAAAAAAAATAAACTGCAAACTCCATGGTAGAGCGCTACATAAAACTAGCAGCACTATACAAGAAAATGCTTATATTTATTATAAGACAGAGGTGGTGAACCTTCTTCGTTTCAAACTTACTACTAAACGGACCCCCTACATCCATTTTAAACAAACAGCCAACTCTAAAGTAAATAAATGGCAAAAGTAAAGATGGGTAATAAAAACATTCAAATATTACAAACATCTTTTATTTAAAAAAAAAAAAAAAAAAAAGAAAAAAAACTTAAAATCCTAATTAAAAAAAAAAGAATAATGTGAATTTAAAATATCTCAATGTGATTTCTGAACTTGCATTTCAGTTCCCAGTTTCTCCATATTGGGACTGATGTCCGAGGTTGATAACAGAAGCAGAATGCGCCCAAATGAGCGTCTGTCAATGCAGATCTGTACTCGCTGTATTTTGAACAAAGTTCACTGCTAAAAACGTCGGCTCACAAAACAAATATGGGGAATAAATTACATTTAATTGTAATTATTTAAACTAGTTATTAAAACTAATGTGATTTATGTTTTGTTTTTAATTAAAGTTATTCAAATTGTGTTCAATTTTCAAAATTTATGTTAATATTTATGAGTTTCCCGGTCATGTTTTTTAATTTTAAGGATTTGGTATGGCTCCTTAATCGATTTTTCAGTTGCTCAATAACGTGAGTCATTCCACATGCCAACGTGGCCCGTGGGCCACAGATTGGCCACCCCTGTTCTAAGACATGTATATTAGAAGTGACTCTTACTCACTAGAGATGGACACATTTTTGGCTCCAATTTTAACCCGGTGCGGATTAGCCAGATCCTCTCAGCTGCGCATTAGTCGTAAAAAGGCAGATTCTTTTTCTTTTTTTTCCCTATTGGTCCGATCCGATATAAACACGTTCTGTGGACCGGGTTAACGTTAAATCAGACGTTGGATTTTATTAAATCTGTCTATGCTGCTCGAATAACCAATCGGCGTGGGCTATAGTTGCTAAAATCGGAACTCGGATTTCAACGTGCGGATCGGATTTTGTCTGACAAGCTCTGGGAAATCCGGGAAGGGGATTTAGAGCAGGAAGGGGATTTAGAGCGGGAAGGGGATTTAGAGCAGAAAGGGGATTTAGACCAGGAAGGGGATGTAGACCAGGAAGGGGATATAGACCAGGAAGGGTATTCAGACCGGGAAGGGGATTTAGACCAGGAAGGGGATTTAGACCAGGAAGGGGATTTAGACCAGGAAGGGGATATAGACCGGGAAGGGGATTTAGACCGGGAAGGGGATTTAGACCGGGAAGGGGATTCAGACCGGGAAGGGGATTTAGACCAGGAAGGGTATTCAGACCGGGAAGGGGATTTAGACCAGGAAGGGGATTTAGACCAGGAAGGGGATTTAGACCAGGAAGGGGATATAGACCGGGAAGGGGATTTAGACCGGGAAGGGGATTTAGACCGGGAAGGGGATTCAGACCGGGAAGGGGATTTAGACCAAGAAGGGGATTCAGACCAGGAAGGGGATTTAGACCAGGAAGGGGATTTAGACCAGGAAGGGGATTTAGACCGGGAAGTGGATTTAGACCGGGAAGGGGATTTAGACCAAGAAGGGGATTTAGACCAGGAAGGGGAATCAGACCGGGAAGGGGATTCACACCAGGAAGGGGATTTACACCGGGAAGGGGATTTAGACCGGGAAGGGGATTTAGACCGGGAAGGGGATTTAGACCGGGAAGGGGATTTAGACCGGGAAGGGGATTTAGACCAGGAAGGGGATTTAGACCAGGAAGGGGATTCAGACCAGGAAGGGGATTCAGACTAGGAAGGGGATTTAGACCAGGAAGGGGATTTAGACCAGGAAGGGTATTCAGACCGGGAAGGGGATTTAGACCAGGAAGGGGATTTAGACCAGGAAGGGGATTTAGACCAGGAAGGGGATTTAGACCAGGAAGGGGATTTAGACCGGGAAGGGGATTTAGACCGGGAAGGGGATTTAGACCGGGAAGGGGATTTAGACCGGGAAGGGGATTTAGACCGGGAAGGGGATTTAGACCGGGAAGGGGATTTAGACCGGGAAGGGGATTTAGACCGGGAAGTGGATTTAGACCGGGAAGGGGATTTAGACCAAGAAGGGGATTTAGACCAGGAAGGGGATTCAGACCGGGAAGGGGATTCACACCGGGAAGGGGATTTACACCGGGAAGGGGATTTAGACCAGGAAGGGGATTTAGACCAGGAAGGGGATTTAGACCAGGAAGGGGATTTAGACCGGGAAGGGGATTTAGACCGGGAAGTGGATTTAGACCGGGAAGGGGATTTAGACCAAGAAGGGGATTTAGACCGGGAAGGGGATTCAGACCGGGAAGGGGATTCACACCGGGAAGGGGATTTACACCGGGAAGGGGATTTACACCGGGAAGGGGATTTAGACCGGGAAGGGGATTTAGACCAGGAAGGGGATTCAGAACAGGAAGGGGATTAAGACCAGGAAGGGGACTTAGACCAGGAAGGGGATTTAGACCAGGAAGGGGATTTAGACCGGGAAGGGGATTCAGACCGGGAAGGGGATTTAGACCATGAAGGGATTTAGACCAGGAAGGGGATTTAGACCAAGAAGGGGATTTAGACCGGGAAGGGGATTCAGACCAGGAAGGGGATTTAGTCCAGGAAGGGGATTTAGACCAAGAAGGGGATTTAGACCAGGAAGGGGATTTAGACCAGGAAGGGGATTCAGACCGGGAAGGGAATTCACACCGGGAAGGGGATTTACACCGGGAAGGGGATTTAGACCGGGAAGGGGATTTAGATCGGGAAGGGGATTTAGACCGGGGAGGGGATTTAGACCAGGAAGGGGATTTAGACCAGGAAGGGGATTCAGACCAGGAAGGGGATTCAGACCAGGAAGGGGATTTAGACCAGGAAGGGGATTTAGACCAGGAAGGGGATTTAGACCAGGAAGGGGATTCAGACCAGGAAGGGGATTTAGACCATGAAGGGATTTAGACCAGGAAGGGGATTTAGACCAAGAAGGGGATTTAGACCGGGAAGGGGATTCAGACCAGGAAGGGGATTTAGTCCAGGAAGGGGATTTAGACCAAGAAGGGGATTTAGACCAGGAAGGGGATTTAGACCGGGAAGGGGATTTAGACCAGGAAGGGGATTTAGACTGGAAATGGGATTCAGACAAGGAAGGGGATTCAGACAAGGAAGGGGATTCAGACCGGGAAGGGGATTCAGACCAGGAAGGGGATTTAGACCGGGAAGGGGATTTATACCAGGAAGGGGATTGAGACCGGGAAAGGGATTTAGACCGGGAAAGGGATTTAGACCGGGAAAGGGATTCAGACCAGGAAGGGGATTCAGACCAGTCCTCTCATCTCTACACTTCACATCACAATAACCAAAACTTCCGGCGAAGCCCATGGTGAGTTATGCGCAAAATGTCTTTCAAATATCTGTTTAAACACTGACAGTGAGATTTCTGCCTTTCTGAAATAGATTCCTGAAGAAGATAATTGTGACTTTGCTGCTCGTTAGTGATGCTTTCGGAAAGACAAGTGCAATCCCGGTCTGTTCATTGAGGTTAACGGGGATTATTCCAAACTACTTCAAAGAAGGAGACATACTCCTAGGAGGAGTCATGCAGTTGTACTACACACGAGTAGATGTGTCTAGCAACATATATCCACCTTCAGTTTCTCTATGTGAAAAGTAAGTATTATTTTATCCTATCTTCATTTATCAGTCAACATGTTTAAAATGACTGCATTGTGTAGATATTGGTCCTTTATTAAACATATTGAATGAGGCTTAATGTAAAAACCCAGGCTTACAATGTCAGTAGTGTAACACTATATAACAATGTGTGGGTCTGTAAAGCTACTGCATTTGTTCATGTGTGCGCGTGCACTTGCCAAATTGTGTACAGTATATCATTGAATGTATGCAACTGTCTTTTTAAACTCTGTGGGGTCTATGCAGTAAGCGACAAAAAAGCACTTTCGGCAGGGTTTTGAATCTGCCATTTTTTGGGTGATTTGCTCTGACGTTATGTAGTAAGGCCCGAATACCTGTGAGAGCAACCTTTCTCGAAATGGTGGGGAGACGGTCTGCCTGCCGAAAAGGGCTCCCTGGCGATATCATACATTTTTATTCATAGGGTAGGTGTTCAGGGGGTCTCCGGAGTTGAACCGCGTTTGTTTCATGTCTGGGGACCCCCTGCTGCCCGAGATACAAGCCCCGTTATGGGTTGCCTGTATCCCTCTGCTTTTAAATATCCCGATCATGTGACCCTGCTATGTAAACAAAGCAGAGAGATACCGGCACCCCATAACGGGGCATGTATCTCGGGAAGTAGGGTGTCCCCGGACCTGAAACCAAAGCGGTTCCGCTCCGGAGACCCCCTGCACATCTACACTAGAGTCAAAACACACATATCAATAAATAATAATTCATTACCGTAGCGGCTATCCACTAATGAAGCTGCATTAATGTCATTTTTATTAATATTATGCGGGTGTGTGTGTGTTGTGTATTGCAATGTGTATTGGAGCAATTGTCCCAAATGTGTCGCCGCCATTTTTATTGCGTCCACATCGCGTGACGTGTGACATATAAACAATGGGATACCGGCACCCGATGCCCCATACCGGGGCCTGTAATTCGGGAAGCAGGGGGTCCTCGTGGCTGAAATCAATGAGGTTCAGCTCAGGAGACCCCCTGCTCCCGCACACTATTAATAAAAATACATTAAAGCAGCTTCATTACCAGAGCGGCTATTCGCTAAGGCAATGAAGGGATTAAGGCACAATAGCATGTTTATTGGGGACAATTGCCTCCAATAAACATTGCAATACACAACACATCCACCCCCTGTGCCCCCAACAAACCTTATACCCCCCTAACATACATAACATATCTTAATTGTTTGGGGATGCACAGGAATGATACTACAGGCCGGCGGTGGCCCTCGGGTGGTCCCGCAGGTGTCCGGAGGTCCACGCTTGCCTGCGGTACCAATTCTGTGCCCCCCAAAAATAATTTAAAAATGCATAAATATTTAAAATAAATATATCCCCCCCCCCAAGGTTGTGGTGTCCCTGGTTCTTCCTTGCAGGTGTCCCCGTGGGTTCGCAAGTGGTACCCGTGGGTGTCCGGGGTTCCTCAGGTGGTCTCCATAGGTCCCTGCAGACCTGTACCTCTGTTTGTAAAAAAAATAAAACATGTCCTACATTTAAATATATGATATGTATTGTATTTTTTATTTTTTATTTATCTGGACAATATTCACATATATTTTTTATATATTTTTTATTTTTATTTTTTAGCATAGACTATCATTCACATTTATCATATTTGTGTTATAATAGATTTAGGTGGCGCCATATCTTTTTCTTTTCCTTCTTCCTATATATAGATATGCATGATGAAGCCACTGTACAAATGAATGGGTGAAGGGTGGGGGTAGTTGCCTGGGAAGGGTGCTTAGGCCTTGTGGGTGGGTATCGGGGCAGGGTGGGTTAACCCCTTAATTGCTTTCGCGGTTATTAACCAATAAGGTTTGGGGACATTAGAATGTATTTTCTATGCATTTTTGTGGCAACGGAGGACACCTGCTGTATCCTGACATCCATCCTATTCCTGTGGTAAGTAGAACAGTTTTTATTTACTTTATTTATGCTGGTCAATGTTGTGTTTAATAATGGGCAAATAATCTATTATCCATATCTGGATAATAGTTATTTGGCACATTACTGTGTTTGGTGGTGGAGGGGGGTGGGGTATTGATTTATTTAAATGTAGGATAAGTTTTATTTTTTTTACATACAGGGTTGGTACCTTAGGTCTGCGGGGACCTACTGCTGCGACACACTTTATTCGAGCAAATACCCAGTATGTACCTGGCAGATACCTGGAATGTGCCGCTCCTCACCTCTGACAAGCCCCGTTGCATTTGCCTTCCCAGCCATGGTTCATGCCTGGCTGACGGGCGGCTGATCTGTTAAATGATAATGATTAGGATTTAATAGGCTGCAATGCTTCGCGTGTCTACCAGATGGCATAAATTCATGAATTGTAATGCAGTATATATATATATACTGTGCAGTATTGCAGCCAGCGGGAATAAAATGCTTCAATCCCTGCCTGGAAAATAACGCAATGCACTCGGGCAGAAAACAGTCACAAACCTCAATACACCCGAGTATACCCGAATTCGTGGGACTAGCCGAGCTCGAATAAAGTGTGTCGCCAGTGTATGGAGACCACCTGAGGACCCCCGAACACCAACAGGTACCACCTGTGGACCCACGGGGGCCACCTGTGGGGAAGAACCGGGGGCACCACAGCTGACCACCTGAGGGCCCCCAGACCCCCATGGGAACCACCCGAGGGCCTCAGAGACCTGTGGCGTTGACATGGGGACCCCCAGACACTCGCGGGCCCACCCGTGGACCCCATTGTGGCCCACAGTGACCCGCGGGGACCACCTGGAGGCTCATGGCACCAAGAGGGGACCACCTGGAGACCCCCAGACCCTGCGGGCACCACCCTCTGGTGCACTGTGGGGCCTGCAGACACCCGAGACCACCAGGGACTACCATAGGCCTGGTGTATTAACCCTATATGTAAAATAATAAATCATGTTTTTATGGGGGGGCGGACAGGGGGTGGGTGGGTTATGTATTAATGTAATTAAATATGGTAATGTTTATCGTGGGGCCTAGGAGTTAGGTTGTGGAGCTATTCTCTGTAGTGTTTTTATTGTGGGTAGTGGGGGGGGGGTTCTAGGGGTATTGTCCCCAAGGGTGGGTGGGTAGGCCTCCCAGGTGGGTAGTGGGTGAGGGTGGTTAGGCCTCATGGGTGGGTCGTGGGGAGGGTGGTTAGGCCTCACGGGTTGGTAGTGGGGGAGGTTGGTTAGGCCTCATGGGTGGGTAGTGGGGGAGGGTGTGTTAACCCCTTAATTACTCTAGCGGTTAATAACTGTGTGTTTAAGGGGTTAGGGGACATTATATTGGCTCTTTTTATTCTTGTATATTTATTGCAGCACCAGAGAGCAGGGACTGGATGAGGATTAGGTGTTACGATTGTGCTCACCACAAGCCTGGGCCGGACCGCGTGGCTGAGGTTGGGTTATGAAATCACCGACCGTAGACCGCGCAGACTGGTCCGGATTGCGAAGTTTATAGTCAAACAGGCCGGGGTCAGGACAGGAAAGGACAGAGTAGTCATTGGACGAGCCAGTGTTGGGAGAGGAGATATCCGGGTTGTCGTAGTCCAAGCAGGGAGTCGGCAACAGGAAATCAAGCAGGTCCTCCTGCTTCAGCGTAATCGCTGCAGGTCGGGAATGGGGTTTGCGCGAGTGGCGTCCATGGCCCATGGCACCGGTCTAGGAGAGGGAAGACTGACCAGAGTGGGTACACAGCCAGGCAACACTGGTAAACCAGTGCTTCATCGGAGGAGTACGAGCTGGCCTCTGCGAAGGAGAAAGAGCAGCAGGCCACGGGGTGAAAACAGCAACCTCTGCAAGAGGTGTATGCAGCAGGATGCAGGGACCAGTGCTGGCAAACCAATGCTTCAGCACAGGAGTCCGGGACAGGTCTCTGCGTGGGGTGTAGCAGCAGACCTCAGGAACACAGGAACTCAGGCCTCTGCGTAGATAGTAACAGCAGGCCTCTGGAAAAAAGGCCTCTGCGTGGAGAGTAGCAGCAGAAAGGTTAGTACACAAGGAGACTAGCCAAGAGGCTTGTGGCTGAACACAGTAACGTCCAGAGAAGGATTTATGCTCTGCACTGAATCAGTGCCAAAGCCCAGCAGTGAGCCAATGACAGGAGGGAGGTGTGTGAGAATTCCTCCAATGACGGAGCACTGGCTAGGGCAGCAGAGATAGCTAGCACAGGTGTTTATATATTGCCAGAGGGAGTATTGTATTGTATTGTATGTCTTTATTTATATAGCGCCATTAATGTACATAGCGCTTCACAGTAGTAAAACACGTGGTAATCAAATAAATAACAGATAATATAAATAACAGATCACGCGAATAAGTGCTTCAAACATAAAAGTAACATTAAGGAAGAGGAGTCCCTACTCTGAGGAGCTTACAGTCTAATTGGTAGGTAGGGAGAACGTACAGAGACAGTAGGAGGGAGTTCTGGTAAGTGCGTCTGCAGGGGGCTAAGCTTTATATCATGTGTCCAGTATTATCCACAGTGCTATTCATATGTTTGTTTAAGCAAGTGTGTCTTAAGGTGTGTCTTAAAGGTGGATAGAGTGGGTGCTAGTCGGGTATTGAGGGGAAGGGCATTCCAGAGGTGTGGGGCAGTCAGTGAAAAAGATTTAAGGCGGAAGAGGGCTTTAGATACAAAGGGGTAGAAAGAAGACATCCTTGAGAAGAATGCAAGAGTCGGGATGGTGTATAACGAGAAATAAGGGCTGAGATGTAAGGCGGGGCAGAAGAGTGCAAAGCTTTAAAAGTGAGGAGGAGAATCGAGTGTGAGATGTGGGATTTGATCGGAAGCCAGGATAGGGATTTCAGGAGGGGACATGCGAGACAGATTTAGGAAAGAGCAGAGCGATTCTGGCAGCAGTGTTTAGCATAGATTGTAGGGGAGATAGGTGAGAGGCAGGGAGGCCGGACAGCAGGAGGTTACAGTAATCAAGACGGGAGAGAAAGAGGGCCTGAGTCAGAGTTTTAGCAGTTGAGCAAGAGAGGAATGGGCGTATCTTAGTGATATTGCGGAGGAAAAAGCGACAGGTTTTAGAAATGTTTTGAATGTGAGAGGAGAATGTGAGAGAGGAGTCCAGTGTGACCCCTAAGCAGCGTGCTTGGGCTACTGGGTGAATGACTGTACTTCCAACAGTAATGTGGAAGGAGGTAGTAGGGCCAGATGTGGGAGGAAGTATGAGGAGTTCAGTTTTTGCCATGTTGAGTTTATGGTGACGGAGGGCCATCCAGGATGATATAGCAGAGAGACATTCAGTAACTTTGGTTTGTACAGCAGGTGTAAGGTCAGGTGTTGAAAAGTAAATTTGTGTGTCGTCAGCATAGAGGTGATACTTAAACCCAAGAGATGTTATTAGGTCACCTAGAGAGAGTGTGTACAGAGAAAAGTGAAGAGGTCCCAGGACAGAGCCCTGGGGTACCCCCACAGAGAGATCAATAGAGGAGGAGGTGATGTTAGCAGAAGAGACACTGAAAGTACGATGGGAGAGGTAAGAGGAGATCCAGGATAGAGGTTTGTTCCGAATACCAAGAGTATGGAGAATGTGAAGGAGAAGAGGGTGGTCCACGGTGTCAAATGCTGCGGAGAGGTTGAGTAATATGAGCAGAGTGTAATGACCTCTGTCTTTGGCAGCATGGAGGTCATCAGTTATTTTAGTGAGGGCTGTTTCCGTGGAGTGAGCAGTGCGGAAGCCAGATTGTAGAGGGTCTAGGAAAGAATAGGTGTTGAGAAAATGAAGCAAGCGAGAGAATACAAGACGTTCAAGGAGTTTAGAGGCAAAAGGCAGGAGGGAGACAGGTCGATAGTTAGACGGACAGGTAGGGTCAAGCTTGCTGTTTTTGAGTAATGGTATAACTGTTGCAAGTTTGAAGGAGGAGGGAAAGGTACCAGAGTAGAGGGAGGAGTTAAAAATGTGTGTGAGCGTAGGGATTATAGTAGGACCAAGAGGTTTTAGGAGATGGGAGGGAATGGGGTCAAGAGGGCAAGTGGTAGAGGAAGAAGAGGAGATCAACAGTGATACATCCTCCTCTGAGACCATGGAAAAAGAGTCAAGGAAGGCAGGAGGAGAGTTAGGAAGAGGTGTAGGGTGGGAGGAAGAAACAGACGGGATGTTCTGACGTATGGATTCCACCTTTTCCTTAAAATAGTCAGCAAAGTCCTGAGTGGAGATGGAGGAAGAAGAGGCAGCTGAGGGTGGTTTGAGTAGAGCATCAAAGACAGAGAAGAGTCGGCGTGGGTTAGACTTGTGCATGTTGATTAGTGCAGAAAAGTAGGCTTGTTTAACTTGCGACAGGGCAGAGTTGAGAGAGGATATCATTAATTTGTATGTAGCAGTAATTATAAACTGCACAGTTCTGTAAGGCTATAAGCAAAAGCAGAACTGGATTCCTTACATGGCCATCGTGGGTGCCTGGCAGTGGTGAGTGCAAGATGTATTTATTTTATTAATTCTGTTTCTTGTATTTGAAATGGGCAAATGCATTATTATCCATTTATGGATAATAGTAATTTTGAACCAATGTAAAGGGGTTTTGGCTGGACACCACAATATAATAAATACATACAGTTTACCGGTGCTGCTGGTTCAAGGAAGTACCTGCCAGGCAAATTCCAATTTACACTGAGGAAAAAAGAGAGATCCAGCGCTCCACGGATTTTAAGATAAATGAATTTATTGTGCCACACGACGTTTCGACCAACAGGTCTTTTTCAAGTGATTAGGCATACTCAAATAAGGATCTACCCAGTATATATACCCTCCAACATTAATCAAACAAGTGAAAACAAGTGAAAACATTTACATAATCACCCCAGCTGCTCCCAATCTGCTTCCCCCGATCAGTGCTACCTTCATGCATAGCCATAACAGTCCATGAGAGTTCATTTCCGGTTCCTGTGTCCATTTCCGGTCTGTGCGTCACTGGAACTATTTTAATGCTGATGAGTATCAATGTGTCTGTGTATCAGTGTATGTGTACATACTCCGTGTGCATCAGTGAGTTTGTATATGTGGAATGTGTGTTCGTGAATTGGTGCCTTTGGAATACACAGTATCAGGTGTTGGCATTATCAGTCTGATAAAGTTATTATAGTTACATAGGGCCTCATGCAGTAAGCACCGAAAAGCCGTTTTTCGCCATTTTCTGGCCAATAATGCCTCTCCGATTCAATAAGCGCCGATAAGCTGCCAAAAAACACAAAAATCCGGCATTTTTTCTTGTCGAAAAAAATTATCGGTAGCCGGGTGCCGATAAGCCACTTTTCGGCACTCATCGCCACTTTTTGAAAACCGCTCAATTCTAGTAGCCCTGATCAGCTTTTCGCTGCTGATCGCCACTCTAGAATTGAGATTTTTATGCCAATCCGTCCCGCCAACTAAAGTTGGCAAGTTGGTGCTGGAGAAGCATCTGCAAGGGCTTCACTTAGAAAAAAATCAGGCCTTTTTCCTGCCTGGGATTGGAGTCGGGGGTCTCTGGAGCTGTTACCTATTAATACCAGCATCGGAGCCCCCCGGCATGCATCCGAGGCAGGAAAAATGCATTTACAGCCCACTTCATTACTTTAGCAGCTAACCGCTAAGGAAATGAAGGGGTTAAATACCCGTGCCAGGTTTATTGTGGGTAGCGGGGGTGGATGAAGGGGGTGTTTGGCCCTTGTTGCTTGTTTAGGGCTTGCGGGGGGGTTGCGGGTGCACTTAACCCCTTCACGACCATAGCGGTTAATACCGCTGCGGTCATGAAGGGGTTAACCCCTCCCGCTACCCACCCGCAAGCCCTAAACAGCTACCAAGGGCCAAATACCCCCTTCACCCACCGTTAGGGATAATAACCACTTCACCAACCCCCGCTGCCCACAATAAAAAAACTACACACTACAGCCCCACAATAAATAAATAAATATATATATATATGAAAAAAAAAGAAAGAAAAAACAGGCGCACACCCAGTGCATTAACATAATAAACATTGTATTCAAAGAACATAAAATCGATCAAATGCCCACTCACAAAGGTACAGCAATAAAAAGCATGTATGAGATTGGCTCTCATGTGCCAGCAACTCGGCTGCGAGGGCAACAAGCCAATAACATGCCGAGTTTGAACCCCTGCCGAGAGTGCCTTTTCAATGCTTACTGCATCGAGCCCATAGTTACATAGTTACATAGTAAATGAGGTTGAAAAAATACATGTCCATGTATACCTTTCCTTTCTAAAGAGATGTCCAACCTTTTCTTGAACATATCTATTGTATCTGCCATCACAGTCTCCATGGGTAATGAATTCCACATTTTAAGTGCCATTTCTGTAAAGAACCCTTTCCTTTGTTGCGAGTGAAATCTCCTTTCCACCAACCTTAAGGGATGGCCCCGAGTCCTTTGTACTGCCCTTGGGATGAATAATTATTTTGAAAGCTCCTTGTACTTTTTCTAACGTAGACAAATCTAATTTACAGTAGCTAGCCTCTCCTCATGTTAGATTGTCCATCCCCTTTATTCATTTGTTGCTCTTCTCTGCACTCTCTGGTTCCATAATGTCTTTTCTAAAGGACTGATTCCCCAATTTGTACTCCATATTCAAGATGTGGTCTTACTAATGCTTTATAAAGGGGCATAATTATGTTTACTTCCCTTCTATCCATTGCCCATTTAATGCAAGATTAGATCTTGTTTGCCTTTGCAGCTCTTAAGGATTGTGAAGACATTTCATTTAAATGGGGTATTCAAAGGACCCGAAGTAGCCTTTCCGAAAACTCCCACTCAGATTAATGTGAGTTTGGGGCTTATTTAATAAACCCCTAACTATAAATGTAGTATGGTTCTTTGCATAATTTATTTTGAATAAGACGAGCATCTTCTGCATCAGTGAACTATTTGGGGAGTATTTTTAGGAGGGTATTGTGACACTGTATTGTATGGGACTGACCCAAGTTCTATGCATGGGTTTCTTTACCCCTTTCTTTAGCGTAAACAAAAACACCATCAGGTCTGAAGTGATGATAACCTCCCTATGTTCTGTGTCAAATGTAAGGAAACCCGATTGCAGAATATTACTCACAGATATTACAAGTACCTTATGTCTTTTGCTATAAGGCACCTTCCTGAGATTTAAGTCAGTGGGCTGTCCTCCATCGCACAAAGGTGTCTTGTAGCAAAATACTTTTTAGCATGGACCTAAACGTTAACCTTCTTTACAAGGATGATCTCTTTTTACAGACACTCCATTCGTTTTCTTCGGCACTTTCTGGCGTTTGATTTTGCAGTCAATGAAATTAATGAGAATATGAATATCTTACCCAACATTACTCTGGGATATGAAATAAGTGACTCTTGTCATATGGATCTGGCAGCAGTGGAGGGGACCATGCGAGTTTCCTCACAGAGGAGAACCATCTATCCTAACTATAACTGTCACAAGAATGGAACTGTTGTGGCTATCATCGGACATCTGCTATCTTCCCCATCTCAGGCAATTTCAACTCTACTTCAAGTATACAGGTACCCACAGGTAAGAGATATATGTATTTTTAAAAAAATGGATTTATATATTAAAACATTTTTTTTATTTAATTGAAAAGTTTCCCACAATAGCAATTTCCAAAACTTCCCACTGATACCAAAAGAGATCTTGGGAATGTTTCAAGAAAATTGCATTCTACATTGCTTTTCTTGATTCTCGCAGTGATATGAGAAGTTGAGAGGTTTGCCCAACACATGTGAGGTCAGCTCGTCCAAGAGGTCTTCACTCACTATCTTCCACATACCTAGGGAGAGGTGAGTGTGAGTGTGAGTGTGTATGGGAAAATGTAGCACCAAAATGAATATAATATTATAGATCAATTCTATATTCAATATTAAATCCTAAATGCAAGATAATGTAATTCAATAAACAAATCTAAATGTAGCCCTGTTTCCTAGTAAATACAATACGCTACCAATGCTGTGTAACTTGTTGGCTCGCAGGGCCTGAGCCTCTGCCACGGAGAGCCTGGGGCACGCGTAGGAATATTGATAACCTCTTACTTGGTGCAGCGCCTCCACCTGCGATGGCTCCCACCAGAGGGGGAGTGGTTCCTTGCAGGACAATTAGATATCAATACACACACAGCATGTAAAATAAGCAATGACTTTACTAACGCAACCATAAGTATGCATATAATCAACAGGTGTCCCTCCCTAGAGGAGACACTAACTACTGCGTCTCGCAGGACGCTACCCCCTTCACCGGGTGATCCCACCCCGTGTCTAATACCCACACTCAGTGTCTTCCCACCCTCAAGTGAGATATGTGTGTGTGACTGCGCAGCCACTATGTCCTGATATATGGTATAGTTGGTGCACTTGATGATGTTACCTACCGGGCACTCCAGTGCCCGGGTCTGCCAAGGAACTTCACAAAGGATCAGACGACGGGTGAATGGCAGGACTACCTTCCGGGGCGATCACACCCGGTCGGCTGCTGCTGCGGCTGTGAAGGTCTGAGCCCAAACCTCTGGCAGGATAATGCCTCTGTCTCTGTGATTATAGTTCTCCGAGCACACTAAAGGAGACTGTAACCTATCTAAGGGCCGGTCCCTGCTTCCGCTCCACTCTACGGGGACTCAGGGCCTAACTGGGCCGGGGTATGTGGCCTAGTGTAGGGGCTACTGGCCTCCCCACACGTAGAGCTCCTTCTCCTTCCACTTCCTGCTCCGTTCTGACAAGCGTGCTCCCCTGCGCGACCTCTAACCCTCCTTCCGATATCCTGGCCGCCCTATAGGCTCCCTGGCGTCACCTGGTCTCACTATGCCTGCTGGGACTCGTAGTTCCGTGCCCTCCACTCTATAGGAGCCGCTCCTCTTTCGCGGGCTTTGCAACCTCTGGCCGTGCATGCGCGACCTCTGCTCCATCGCCACCTCCACGGCCCGCTGCGCTTGCGCGAGCACCCAACATGGCGACGCCCTGATCGCTCGGACAACTGCGGAGCCTCCGGTATGTCGGAGCGCTCCCTGCACTCGCTGCAACCTTCCCTGCGCATACAGCGATAGGGGTGAGTCTGGGGGGCCTGGCTACATAAATAAAAAATGAATAGAACAGACAATGTTCAATTATAGCAGAAGAATTCTGTAGTAGGGTGTAGGTAGCTTTCAGAGGGATGAACCACATCCAGATAGAAATCTAAAAACGAAAAAGGGAGAGAGTGCACAGCCCATTGCGTAAAAATGTTTACACATTTAATAAAAGAGTAGGGAGGGGGGGAAATAAGATCACTCACAAACGGAGAATAAAAATAAATCAAGCATTCTTTCTTTTAGTAAATGTGTAAACTTTTTTACGCTATGGGCTACTGTATACTGTATATATATATATATATATATATATTATATATGTATATATATGTAAATATATATATAGCATCTGTAAATATTACTGTATGTTCATTTGTATGTCTTAGACAGGTCTGCAACCCTGTCTTTCACCATTATTGTCCAGCACACAGCACTTCCACTGCAGCAAGGGATTCTGGGAAATGACATGCTTTTGTCTCAAGCTCATATTACACGAGCAACCCTTAAGCCAATGCATGCTGCTATAAACACAGCTTTTAAGCATAGGCTGGGGTGATATGCAAAGCCAGTAAACCCACTCACAGACATGTTTCAACCTTGATAGGTATTATGGGTATCATCAGTGTGAGGTTGATTGCTGGCTATGCTGGCTTGAGACTAAGAAAAGGTGGCACTGTGTGCTCATTTGCATGTCATTTCCCCAAATCCCTTGCTGCAGTGGAAGTGCTGTGTGCTGGGTGATAATGGTGAAAGACAGAGTTGCAGACCTTTCCAAGACATGCAAATGAACATACAGTAATATTTACAGTTGCTATATGCTTTACTGTGAAGGGGTTTTGTCACTTTTTTTACCCACCATAACCTTAATAAGTGTGGTGAATACCTACTCTTAATCTCAAACCAGCAGAGCCAGCAACCAACCTCACACTGATGATACCCATCAAGGTTCAAATATGTCTGTGAGTGGGTTTACTGGCTTTGCATCTCACCCCAGCCTATGCTTAAAAGCTGTGCTTATAGCAGCATGGATTGGCTTAAGGGGTGCTCGTGTAATATGAGCTTGAGACAAAAGGTGGCACTGTGTGCTCATTTGCATGTCATTTCCCAGAATCCTTTGCTGCAGTGGAAGTGCTGTGTGCTGGGCGATAAGGGTGAAAGACAGGGTTGCAGACCTGTCTAAGACATGCAAATTTAACTCTGTTCATTTAACACCGACTAACCTTAAAACTTGCCCCACAAATCAAGCATCCCAATAGCCTGCACTCATGGCTATTGTCCCACAGTCCCTTTTACCACCCATTGTGGGCAAGCACTGCCATCTACAGCACTTATTCCCTCACATGCTGTCTCTGTAAGTTTCCCCTCAAACCTCTTAAATTGTAAGCACTTCGGGGCAGGGATTTCCTTTCCCATTGTCTGATTTTTGCTGCACGTATTGTATTTTTAAAATTCCCTGTGCTGTATTCTTTGTGAAGCGCTGAGTACACTTTTGGCGCTATATAAATAAAGACATACAATACAATGCAAATGAACATACAGTAATATTTACAGTTGCTATATGCTTTACTGTGGAGGGGTTTGTCACTTTTTTTACCCACCATAACCTTAAGAAGTGTGGTATATACATGTATATATATACTGTATATATATATGTATATGTAGATGACCTAATTTGGAGAAACTATTGATTAAAGAGATCAAAATCGAATGGAATATATTTACATTAGAACAATATGTGGAACATAATAGGATTCCAAGAGGTCTAAGGATTTTCAAGGATCCAACATTGGACCTTGGACATTGGACATTGGAGATCATACCTATATGGAAAATTGGAATAAAATATTGGATCAGGCATCATTTAATCTAATGAAGTTACTGATGGAACATAGGAAAATAAGTCTCACAGCAATAGCCATTGATATAAACGCAATACAAAGGAAATTAGAAGATTTCCAAGAGATGGAAGACTTTAAAGAAATTGAGAAAAAAGTTAAAATAAAACAGATGGAGTCGAGAAAGATACAATTTTGTTGAAACAAAAAAAGTTTAGAAGGGATAAAGAAGATTACGAGACAAAAAGTTATAGAAATTGGAAACAAAATAGACCAGAAAAAAGAGAGTCAGAAAGTTTCAAACCTTCTGCTAATGTACCCGGACATCAAAATGTAAACCAATCCAAATATCATAACCCTAAAAAACACTATCAACCGTCTAGAGAGTATCAGAATAAATACACTAATGACAGGGTTAGACATGAATCAGGGAGTTACAGGAATTGTAAAATAGTTGGAGAAGTTATGGGAAAAAAGATCACCATAGAAATACATATCAGAATAAACCAAATGAAAGAGATGAGGTGTTTGGAGATGCTCAACCCTACACTTCTTCTTTTTTTAGAGAGGAGAGGGAAAAACAGAACAGAGGAAATAGAGAGGAGTGGGAAACAACTAGATACACGCAAAACGACCACAGAAAAGAAGCAGGGAAAGCCAACAAAAAGAGGAAAAAGAGGAGGAATACAAACCTCAAAAAAAAAACCAGCAGATAGAAAAGAAACAAATAGTGATGGGATTTTCAATTTAAGTAATGTGGTATTGACTTCAGAACAGACAAAAGTCCTGAAAAGAGGTTTGGCCTTTGCGCCTACAAATAAAATTAACACATTTAATACCTACTGATATAGGAAAATGCGCAAGGAATTTAACACTAAAAAAGTACTTTTTCAAGCAAAATGTCACTTATGAGAGGGAAAATACGTCTAATAGTCACTACCAAATTCAAACATACAACATGTAGAAATAATTCGGTTTTTTTATCCAAGCTATCTGAAAAGTGGCCAAATAGACGCTTTCAGTAAAATTGTATAGCCTGGCCTTCGGCAGCCATGTATTCTTCTGGGCCTTTCCTCTGTCAGTCCTGTTAGAACAGGCAGTGGAAAGGTTAATTCCTTCAGTTGGCCTGTTTTGCATTTCAGCTCGGAGTATGTAGCAATGTTCAGGGGCAGACCTAAGCAACATTTGAATGTGTTAATCCAAAGGGTGGATATGGGTTGGACATCCCCTGATGTGTGTGTGAGCCAATCGGTATCCAGTATCTAATGCTGGGTTGCGGCCTCCGGAGGAGCTCCGTGCAGTGGGCGTCGGCGAGGTGAGGAGCGGGGGGGGGGCTTAATGCTGGGTTGCGGCCTCCGGAGGAGCTCCGTGCAGTGGGCGTCGGCGAGGTGAGGAGCGGGGGGGGGGCTTAATGCTGGGTTGCGGCCTCCGGAGGAGCTCCGTGCAGTGGGCGGCGGCGAGGTGAGGAGCGGGAGGGTTAATGCTGTGTTGCGGGCTCTGGAGGAGCTCCGTGCGGTGGGCGTTGGCGAGGTGATGAGCGGGGGGGGGGGGGGGGGGGTTGGGGAGGTTTATGGTGTTGCGATGTTGTTTGGGTGGGGGGGGGGGAGTTAATGCTGTGTCGGTAGGCCTGGAGCAGACTGCGATGTGGGCTGGGGGGTTGGGGGTGGTGTTTTTAAGAGGCGGTGTGTGGATGTGATCGTGCGGTGTATGTTTGCAGTGGTGAAATAAATATTTATCGAGGTAAGAGTCTGTACCTGATTGGTAGCAGGTGGTCAGGGTTTTCTCTGTTGAGAGTTGTGAAGCGTGGTCCCAAAAAAGTTTCAAATGTCTCAGAGGTGCAAATGTCTCAGAGCAGTGAGGGTTAGGTGCTGCGATTCCCAAAGCTCAGTGAGGGGTGGGAGAGTGTGTCAGTGGTGTAGCTCAGTGAGGGTTATCACGGTGTGGCAGTGGTGTTGGCCGCAGACCAATGAGAGGTGTGCGGGGGCGGGCATGGTGCGGGGGCGGGCATGGCCAACCAATGAGAGGTGTGCGGGGGCAGGCATGTGCGGGGGGCGGGCATGGCCTGAGGTGGAGTGACAGGCCAAAGGTGCAATGCGATTGTCTCGGACATCCAGACAGGCATACAGTGCTTTCAATTATATATTATAAGATATGCTGTCTGCACACCTATGCTAAATAAAGATCCACAGAAAAGATGCTGCTGTGTGTGTCCCTGTTCCTGTGTCTGGAGAATGGAGTGTCAGTGGGGGTCTCTCCTCTGGAGACCCCAGAAGATCCCTGCTGGCTGAAGGCGCTGTGCACCCTGAGAGAACAAGGTAACTTGTCCCACACCTCCTGTCCCTGTCCTGGGTTCTCCCCACAACACCGCAGAGCCCTCAGCCCTCCTATTTACCAGCAGGTCACAGCACCAAAACCTCTCAGAGTGACCAGAAGGAGTGTACCCCCCAAATCTCATGTTGGGTTGGGTACCATAGAAGGGTTACACTTGTACAAGAGGATATTGAAAAACGAAACAGTACAAGATACCCTTAAAACATGACAAAATGAGAGATTACAGCCATGCAGGAACTATCAAAAATTGAAACCATTGTAATAAAATCAGCTGATAAGGGGGGAGGAGTGGTTGTCCTTAATAGATCAGACTACAACAAGGAAGCTTTTAGGTTATTGAATGACACACAGACCTATATAAAATTGGAGAATAATCCAACATCTACTTTTCAAAAATCACTCCTAGAATTACTAAACAGAGGATTGAATGAGGGGATCCTCAATGAATTTGAATGGGACTATTTGAATATAGAGACACCAAAGATCCCCATATTCTATTATCTTCCAAAACGACATAAGGACATCATAAACCAGCCCGGAAGACCGATAGTTTTGGGAATTAAGTCACTGACATGAAATTTATCAGGTTATATAGATCAATTTCTTAAGGAACCAGTTACTAAGCTCTATGTGAAAGACACAATTCATGTATTAAACATTCTAGGACAATTGAAATGGGAATCAAACTACATCTTAGTTTCATGCGATGTATCATCGCTGTATACAGTAATTGACCTTAAACAGTGCTGTATAGCGGTTCAAGAAAATCTTATTAGATCAGGAGAATTGGAATTGGACCAGATCAGATTTATTGTGGATAGCATCCAATTCATTCTATCTCACAACTATTTTTGGTTCGGAGAACAATATTTCCTGCAGAAAAGGGGAACTGCCATGGGTTTCATGTTTGCGCCGAATTATGCCAATATATTCATGGGTAAATGGGAAGATGAATATATTTGGTCGGGGAATGAGTTTGGCGCAGACTTGGTACAGTGGCATAGATACATTGACGACATCCTCTTTGTCTGGGAGGGAGTATGGAAGGACTTGAGATTTTCCTTTCTAATTTAAATAATAACCCTTACAATTTGCAGTTCACTACACAGATGACTACACAAAGGAAATTACATTTTTAGATTTGCATATCTACATAGCTGAGGGTTGTGTGGGAACAAAGACTCATATCAAACAAGTAGATTGTAACAACTTTCTGGAGGCAGATAGTAGACACTTGGATAATTGGTTGAACAATATCCCATTAGGACAGCTACAAAGATTAAAAAGAAACTATACACAAGATCAAGCGAAAAATATGATGAAAAAAATTAAAGAGAGAAAATATAAGACATCTATTGTGGATAAGGCATATGAAAAAGTTTTAGAAGTGGAGAGAACCACTCTAATAACACACAAAGAAAATATTCCAATTGCAAATAATGAAATACACACTGTATCAGTTCCTTTCATAACACAGTTTAATAGCTCCTCGGTACAAATAAGAAAAATAATAAATAAACATTGGGATATCCTACTTAAGGATCCCATTCTTCAGAAAATTATCCAAAAAACAAACAAAAGTGATTTTCATAAAGGTCCCAAACTTAAAACAGAGAATAGTGCGAAGCTGTTTTAAAAATGAAATAGTGAAAAGACATGATGTGACCCAAGGCTTCTTTAAATGTTTAAAGTGCAAAGGATGTAGATTAAACAGTCATTCTATGAAAGCTTGTAAATCTGTACAATCTATGGTTACACAAGACGTTTTTGAAATCGGTAACTTCATTGACTGTAATTCAGATCATGTTATATATGTGTAGCCCTCTTATCCCCAACCTAAGTGAGATTGGGGTGGGTAGGTGTATCTGACTACTTATCAGTGTGGTGCGATACCTGTTTGGCAACAAGGAGAGCTGAGCTTCCGCCACGGGGAACCTGGGGTATGTACTTACACTCGGTGCAGCGCCTCCACTGATGAGGGATCCCAACGGGGTGGGAGTGTGCCCTCACCAGAACAACCATACAGTAAATGCACACCGTGTGAATAAACAGTATTTACTGAGCCTGAACAATAACTCCAATGAAACGCTCTTTGCATAACCTCAATACATCATATGAACAACAGTGCATCAACCTGAATGCATACCATACCCACACCCACATGTCCATCATCACATTCCCCTCAGTCCCTTGAGTGTCCACAACAATAAAGACCAGTGTGAGTGTGAGGGATAGCGCTTCCCTGTGTTGGGGCCCGGTGGTGCACTTATTATTGTAACGGATCCGCATCTTAGTTTGCTGTTTGCCTTGCCTTAGAGACCTGTGCAGCCCTGGATCACTGCTCCAGATGTTTGCTGCAGCTCCACCCTGAGTTCACTCATTGAGGCAATGCTGTCACACGCCCCCTCTGCTATTGGTTCACTGACCTTTAAAGACACCTTTCCCACAATGCTTCCCTGCCGAGCATAACCCTTCCTGGTTGTCACAAGTGTTCTGCCATAAACCCTAAGGCTTGGCTCTGTTGTGTACTAATCTCTCAAAGTTCTATTCCCTAGTTCACGCAGAGGTCTGTTCTTGTCTCCTGTGCTGAAGCGGAGTACTCTCCATGTTAAATTCAGCTCCCTGTTTCCTGAGGCCGGCTGCTAGTCTCACGCAGTGGCCTGTTCCTGTCTCCTGTGCTGAAGTGGAGTACTCTCCATGTTAACTTCAGCTCCCTGTTTCCTGAGGCCGGCTGCTAGTATCACACAGAGGCCTGTTCCTGTCTCCTGTGCTGAAGCGGAGGTCTCTCCAGCGTTGACTTCAGCTCCATTTCCTGAGGTCCACTATCCTTCCACAGCTGAGCCTATCTACTGGTACCTGGGGCCTGCTGCTCATTCTCCATTGCAGAGGCCGTGTCCTGGTTCCTGTGCTGAAGTGGAGGTCTCTTCAGTGTTGACCTCAGCTCCCTGTTTCCTGAGGCTTGCTGTCCTTTCTCAGCAGAGCCTATCTACTGGTTCCTGGGGCCTGCTGCTCATTCTCCATAGCAGAGGCCTTGTCCTGGTTCCTGTGCTGAAGCGGAGCACCTCTAGTGTATACTTCAGCTCCCTGTTTCATGTGGTCTGCTGCCCTACCCTTAGCAGCGGACAGTCTACGAGTCCTGAGGTCTGTAGCTCTCTCTCTCCTTGCACAGGCCCGCTCTGGACTCTTGCGCTGAAGCACTGGTTTACCAGTGTTGCCTGGCCGTGTGCCCACTCCGGTCTGCCTACCCCTTCCTGAGACCAGTACCATGGGCCATGGTCGCCGCACGCACAGAAACCAGGCCCGCGCTCACGCTCCTAAGCTGAAGCGGGGAACTTCTGATTACCTGTTGCCAAACTCCTGCTTGAATAACGTTTTTCCTGATCTCTCCAGTCCTGACCATGGCTTGTCCACTGACGATGCTGCCTTCTCCAGTCCCGACCCTGCTACGTACGACTACGAACTGCGCAATCCGGATCAGCCTGCGCGGTCTAAGGTCGGTGCTTTTACAACCCCACCTCAGCCACGCGGTCCGACCCAGGTTTGTGGCGAGCACAACCGTGACAGTATGCTCGGCCACACAAACTCGGCCCGCCCTGTGGTGCGGGTTGGTAAGTTTCTGTCTGAAATCCTGTCCCGGCCTGTAGACCAGTCCCAGTATCTATGCGAGATTCTACCTCGGATTGAGGGTCCGTATATGTATGAAGGTTTAACCCCTTTGCAAAAGAGAGGCCGTTATGATCTCATTAGTAAGGCTATTTGCCTCAAGGACTTAAAACAGTCTCTGGCCACTTGTGTTCGCTCCCCTGGTTCCCCTTTAACCTGCGATAATGTGAACCCTAAGGTCGGTGCTTTTACAACCCCACCTCAGCCACGCGGTCCGACCCAGGTTTGTGGCGAGCACAACCGTGACAATTATATACTACCTCCCTGATGAGTTCTGATTAGGAAAATCCTTGGAATTCAGAAACACCGCACAATGATCCCACGGCGTGCTGTGCTGTTCTCTGCAGGAATGGATGCAACTGCTGACTCCACAGGGGAAGGAATCTCCAGCCGGAATGCTCCTTAATCACAGTCTCTGCTACACACTGTACTGACAATCAATCACTGTCAGGCAGCCTTCCTCTTCCTCTCTAAGTATGGTGAAGGAGTCCCTGTCCTAAGGCCGACCCTATACCATACAGTCTCCATCTGCAGTGTCTCCGGGGACTAATTGGGCCCTTGGGTATACCTCTACTCTAGTTCCTGCACGCAGAAGATCTCTTCCGGTAGCTTCTGTCTGATCCCAGACTCTGGCAGCTCACCACGTGCAACTGGCACTGGTGATATACACACACTGTATAACTAGAACACAATCCCCTCTTCTTCCTATGAGGGGCCTCTCACTGACACAAACAAAGCTAACTGCTATGGCTGCACTTAAAGCCACACTGTCTCTTCTTGTCAGAGCACACAGCACTGCAGCTGTGTCACTGACAAGACTTACACACACCTAAGGGCAGGGACCCTACCTAAGGGGCCTTCCCTAAGAACTTACCCACTAACCTAGTGGGGATTGGGACCTACCTGGGGCCTGGGGGTAACCTGGCCTAGTGTAAGAGCCTTGCTCCTTACACACTTCCTCCCCCTTCCTGCTCCCAGCTCCAACTGCCTAGCGTGGTCCTCGCAACATTGTATCCTTCTCCCACAGGTGAAGCTGCAAACCCCATTTGCTGGCTGCACGTGATGTAGGTGAAAGGGCAATCCCAAGAGGCTGCTGGGAATTGTAGTCCACTCAGGACCTCTTTAACATTAGGGCCGGCTATGTCTGCCGCACCTGTGCAACCCTGTAATGGCCGCCACTGCTCTCTTCTGCGCCTGCGCGACCTTGGGGAATCCCTGCGCTACGGAGCGCCATCTCTGCCCCTTCGCGCTCACTATATTGGCCTCAGTTTCGCGTCTGCGCATGCGCGAGCCTCTGCGCCCGTGCGGACATAACAAAGATAGCTGCGCCGTGCCTCTTTGACTCCACCGAGAGACGCGCTCGCCCCCGCATCTGCCTTCTCACTGGGGAACTGGGGAGCCAAAGGGGACCTGGCTACATATGTATTGCAATGTCCCTGCAATAAACAATATGCTGGGAGAACTACTTGAAAGCTAAAGCTTCGCATTGCGGAACACATTGTTAATATTGAAAAAGGCCTCATTCAGCACAGTGTGCCTGAACATTTCAAGGAGCATCATGCCCAAAACCCTATGGAAAAACAAATCTAACTAAAACCTCAACAAAGCGCTAGACCTAAATTTTATAAATAAAAATATTACAAACTATGATAATGAATAGTGAATAATAAACTATGATGTATAGATCCAAGAGTGCTACCAAAAATAAACCCCAATCACCCAACTAAGGATAATTGGACTGGGTAAAACAGCCCAGGGGATAATAGTTACAAGTTGTCTTCTACAACTAGTTAAATAGAAACATACAATTACAAAAAAAACATCCCCGGCGCTAGTACCTTACAAACGCAATGATTATTGCACTATTTGACGAAAATAGTCCACCACAAATATCCACAAATAAGTGTCAATTTGAAATGCTGCCAATCCTGGGTCTTTGCTGGTTAAAGATCCTCTTATTCAGAAAGGTCAATCCTAGTGCGAAGCATACAAGAAACAAACTTCATAGTGTAGTATGTATTGTTCAACCAAAAAGATGCTTAATAGACTATAAAAATGCCTACTTACAAGATACACCTGTATCTAACTCAGCTGATAGAAGCTGTGCTTTAGCCCAGGTCTCTCACCGCTCCACGAACCCCACGTGTTGCGGTGTACTGAACTCCGTCGCTGTGTTCCCGCACTCAGCTCCAATCAGTGTCCCCAGAATAAACAGAAGGGGAAGATAGTGCAAATCTACGAGGCTTTATTTAAAATACAACAATACACAGAGATACACTTACATTAATTCCTGGTTAAAATGTGACACTTGTGCCGTCCGCTACATGTGCCGGCTGAGTCTCAGTTGCTGCGCGTCTGCCCTTGCGCTCCCTAGTCGCGGGTCGCCGAGCGTGCGCCAATGACATGACTCTGAGGCTCGCTGCACACTTCCTGGGGAATCCCCTGAGGAAGTGACATGCTGTCACGAAACTAGTAAGGAGGAGGAGCCAATTCACGTTGCCAACCAGGAAGTGTGCAGCGAGCCTCAGAGTCACGTCATTGGCGCATGCTCGGCGACCCGCGACTAGGGAGCGCAAGGGCAGACGCGCAGCAACTGAGACTCAGCCGGCACATGTAGCGGACGGCACAAGTGTCACATTTTAACCAGGATACAATGTAAGTGTATCTCTGTGTATTGTTGTATTTTAATTAAAGCCTCATAGATTTGCACTATCTTCCCCTTCTGTTTATTCTGGGGACACTGATTGGAGCTGAGTGCGGGAACACAGCGACGGAGTTCAGTACACCGCAACACGGTGTTGCTCAGCTTCTATCAGCTGAGTTAGATACAGGTGTATCTTGTAAGTAGGCATTTTTATAGTCTATTAAGCATCTTTTTGGTTGAACATTACATATTACACTATGAAGTTTTTTTCTTGTATGCTTCGCCCTAGGATTGACCTTTCCGAATAAGAGGATCTATAACCAGCAAAGACTCAGGATTGGCAGCATTTCAAACCAAAACCCTATGGGTTTGAGGTTTTTGGGAATAGAAAGCTGGCATACAGCTGGAGAGGGGGCAATAAAGTAAACCAAACTTCAAAACAGGAAACATATTAGATCTATACCCTTAAAACTCTAGTACCTAATGATCTAAACATCGATATTGATCTTTGTTCATTTTTGAGGGACTAGCTAGCTGGTGAGACCTTTTTTGATTTGGTTGTGGTTCTGTTTTACTACTGTACAGTGCAAATTCTCTGTTGGGGCTATGATGTGTTACTTGTGTGTAGACATCTATTATGGTTAATTCAAATGAGTGCCTTTACAATATTTTCTGGAGTGGTAGCTATCATTGGGAAACAATTTTCTCCAATATGTCTGCATAAATATTTAGGTGTCTATCAAAAGATATGTAATTCCCATAACTAGAATTATCTATTTAAATTTCCAGTTTTTTTGTGGGAATCAGTCCTTTCTCAAGTTGTGTGAATTAGTTCTCTCTCTAGTGTAAATTAATTACTTTCTCATTTGGCCTCAGTACTCTCTTTTCAGACAGTTCTCATATAAAGTAAATGTGCGATTCAGCCCGGTCATTTGGATGACCCAGATTTTCTTTAGAGTTAGGTTTGGTTGACCCAGGCCTCTAATTCCAACTGTGTGTGTCAGGTACTAAGTACTCCTTTCACGATGATTTTTTATATATACAAAAATCTAACGATCATATATAAGTGACCGAGATAATATTAAAGTGATAAAATTTCCTATGATAATAAATAATCTTTCTATTTAGGAAAGAGGTATGATAATGATAAGAAATAATCTCTTTATATACGAGAGAGGTATCCTACAAGCTGTATGTATTGCGGCTATTAAATTATGTGTTTGAAAATAAAATAAGTTCTATCTACATGGTTAATCTCATTATACTGGTCATTTAAAATATCTGTTATATTATATATGCCGATAAAATATTGAATAGTATGTCTGGCTTTATATCAACAAGAACCTCTGCCCCTATATATGTTTACAACTCACAATATAATAATAGTTTTATACTAATACCACAAAGAAATATTTTAAATTGAAATAAAATAAAATTGAGTGTGATGTGTTGGTTATATAATTATTATAATTCAAATAATAATTCAAATAATATAATCCCTATTCAATTGTATATAAAAGTATATACTTCCGATATGTATAAATTAAATTTACAATAATATAATCCACAATTTTCCAAATTCATATATAATTATATAATTCTGATATGTATAAATTAGAGTTACCCTATATTTAGAACAAGATAATAATAAATAAATAATGAGAGTGTATAAGATTGAGTTAATAGATTTAAGATGTCATAATGATTTAAATACATGGGGGCTATGCACTAAGCTGTGAGCTTTTGCGCTGGCCTGAAAAAAAATAAAACGTCTGCTAAAAAGTGAAGCTGGAGGCGCGTTTCACTAAAGGGTTCAGCGCATTCGGGATCGGACGTGCTCAAATCTGCCAGATCGTGCGTGCTTCCCCCCCCCCTGTTACTGTGCTTCAAGTACGATAACTGATAGAAAAAAAAGATCCTCCTGTAACATTTGCATGGAGATTCTTCATCTCCATGCATGGCTGTTACAGGCGATCGTGCATTAAGAAAATACATTTTAATAATAGTGTACATGAGCAGGGGGTCTCCGGAGCTGAACCGCATTGGTTTCAGGTCCGGGGACCCCCTACTTCATGAGATACAGGCCCCGTTATGGGGTATAGGGCAAGGTAGTATTATTTATTTATTTATAAAATATTTTACCAGGAAGAACTACATTGAGAGTTACCTCTCGTTTTCAAGAATGTCCTGGGCACAGAGTTAAGACAAATAATACATGGTGGATGTGAGAGTCTCCGGAAGGTTGTTGCAGTTTTGGGGTTCACGGTAAGAGGATTAGGAGTGGCTGGATACTTTGTTGAGCATTGGGACCATGAACAGTTTTTTGGTGTCAGATCTCAGATGATACGTGCTGCATGTGGTAGGGGTGAGGAGCTTGTTCAGATAGATTGGTAGCTTGTCCAGAAAGTATATGAAGGCAAGACAGGAAATGTGAACTTTGCGCCTAGACTCGCGTGATGACCAATCTAGTTCTTTGAGCATTTCACAGTGATGTGTGTTGTAGTTTGTAAGAAATCCAATTTAGCAATAATTACATTGTAATGAATGAATCTGTTATCAAAGGCAGAATGTTAAAGTATACAGTATAATAGTCTGGACTTTCCTTCATATCTATATATTATCTGATTGTATATTCAGTTATTGTTACATGTGCAGTATTCTAAGTGAAAGGTCAGATCTATTCTGACAGACAGAATTGACCCAAAAGGTCAATTCGTGGCCTCAAGTTGTTGAACAGCTGCAAGTCCTAACTGGGAAAAATGCTGCATAAGACTTTTCAATTCAGTAAGTTTGAAACTACTTATATGTTCAGAAGTAGTTCATATGACATCAGTAATGTAGGTGAATACCATGTTGGGATATAACATCTTAAAGGTTAAAATGGCTGACTGGGTGGGTCTTTATGGATAAATACAGCAGTGAGCTTAGTGAGTTTAGGAAGGAAGGATGGAGAGAAGATAGGCCAGACGAAGAAAGACCAGGCCAGATTGATAATACCATGAAGAGGAGAAAAGGACATGTTAATACCTGAAGAGAATATTAACAGAAAGAAGGTTACTATGTGCAACTATTCTTAAGAATATCAATCTATTTGAAACATCACCATCGTCATTCTTACTATTTTTGTATGTAAGTAATTATTTTCAAAATAAACGTTTTGTTTTTGTGTGCAAACGACAAGAATGCTGAATTCTGTTATACTGATGTGAATCTACAGAAAAAGCGAATTTAAGGACATTTAACATAGTTGCATTGGAGAACAAAACGACAAATTGAATTGTAGATGGTGTCAAGTTTGCTAAGGTGGTTTGGGGTGCTGAGCCGTATACTATGTCTCCATAGTCGATAATTGGCATTAGCATCTGCTGTGCGATACGCTTTCTGACCAGGAGACTTAGGGAGGGTTTGTTCCTGTAAAGTACCCCTAGTTTGGCATAGGTCTTGGATGTCAGGGTGCATCCCGAATGTTAAGTGGGAGTTGAACCATAAGCCCAGGTATTTAAAACTAGTGACAGGGGTTAGGGTGGTGTTAGTGTTGGTTCTGATCTGGAGCTCAGTCACTGCAAGCTTTAAAAATTTAGTCTTGGTCCCAAATACCATTGTTACAGTCTTGTCAGTGTTTAAAAACAGTTTGTTTTGGGAAATCCAGTTTTCGAGTTTCAAAAAGTCAGACTGTAGTATGTGTTGAAGGTCAGAGAGGCTATGGCTGAGCGCATATAGGATTGTGTCATCTGCATACATGTGTATTGAGACTTCCTGACAAGCTGTGGGAAGATCATTGATGAACACTGAGAAGAGTAGGGGCCCCCGAATAACAGAGGAGCAATTGCCAACCCCCCCACAAAGAGTCAGATTTTTACCTTGACTATACTTTTCTGGGGTTGTCCCCTGTACAGTATGTTAACTTTTGTTCTACAATTTTCTACACTTGGATAACTTAAGTTATGCCCAGCACCCACTTTAGTGCTTCATTAATGGTACACATCGTTGATTGTTGTTTAATTTACCCCATTATTTAAAATGTATCTATTAAAGTTTTATTTGAACTATTATCACTACGAAAGGTGGCTGAGTGCCCACAACTGGTTTTGCATTTTCTTTATTTAGTTTCTGCTTAATCAGTAACTAGCGCAGAGATGCACCTCCCCCTCTTTTACTACTTTAGCTGAGCAAGAGTTACATCTATTGTATGTCCTTGTAGACAAGCGCTACGTCCAGAAGGCTTGTTCGGTTTCATGGAGGTTTGTTTTGCTGGATCCCATTAGGTCCTGCGTCCAGCTGGCCTGGGGAACCGTACCAACCAGCGACCTTACTGTGTGAAGAAAGTCTCTCAGCTCTGGCAGCTTGCAGACTGCCTTTTAAAACCGCCTTGCATTAAGGACTTCAGGCTGCCTTAATTAGGTGCACCTGCAGCTAGCCTCTCCAGAGGAGTTTAACCTCCTGCATGCTGGAAGGCACATATACTGCACTTCTCTCTGACCTACACAGACAGTGACTCGGTCACAATATATAGAGTGGCGATAACAAGTTTGTGAACCGCAATGGTCATTTCATCGTTTTTCCATGATAACCTTTTTGAATCAAAACCAGTCTTTTCTTAAATATCCAGTAGGGTTTATATTAACCAATTCCATGTCTTTTGAAACAAAATGATGTATGAATTAGACAAACAATGCATAATTAAGAGTCAGGGTATGTGAAATAGTAAGTGAAACCCTTGTTTTATCAGCTAAATTAAAGAGAATAATTAAAATCAAGTGTTTAAATAATTAGGTAGATCTTCAGGTATGAGTTTGAGAGGCCCCATCCTAGATAAAGATCAGAAACTTTGTGAGTGACTCCAACTTGTATCAGGTTTAACGAACTGCGTTTTAAACATCTACACTAGTGAGTGTGCATTTTTACAGATCTCAAACTACAAATGTATTCAAATTGAATTATGCTATGGGGCATGCGCTTCTGTTTTTTGTTATATATATTTATATATATACGTGTGTGTCCTTATGTCCGTTCGATCAGATGGAAATCTCCATAAACTTTAATTGCATATATAGAATAAAGAACAAAGAAACTTGTTTGAGCTTTAAAAAATCTAGATAATGCAAGTCTAACCTCCTGCTTCACTGTCACGAAGCCTGCAATCTAATGCTTTGTATGCCCACATTTCAATATGCCACTGAATCTACTTGGCAAATACTGTGCAATAAGTAATGTCTCATATTTTCCTATATTTGACAGATCAGTTATGGAGCAATGGATTCCATTTTCAATGACAGGAAAAAGTTTCCATTATTCTTCCGGACTGTCCCTACTGATTTTGTCCAAAATGCAGCAATCCTACAGTTACTGAAGCACTTTGGTTGGACTTGGGTTGGGATTGTGACCACAATTGATGACAGTAACCAAAGAGCCAGCGAGGAACTAAGAAATGAAATCATCACAAGTGGGAACTGTGTTGCCTATTTATTGCAGCTACCATTGGATGATATTTCTGATTGGAAAAAATACCATCGACATGCTCTTCATGTGATAGGGAATTCTTCAGCCCAAGTGATAATCACCTACCTCACATTCGATTATGGGATAAATTTGTTCGAATTTATGACCCGGATTCAGATCATTACAAAGGTTTTGATTTTACCTGCTACCGTATCAGTGGCAAATAATTATCAGACCAGAACACTGATGCCTGCCCTAAATGGCTCCCTAATGTTCTCTCCTCCAAAAGGAAACATTCCTGGTTTGAAGGAATTTCTCTACAGAGCAAGTCCATCCATATATCCAAACAACAGGATGATAAGGGATTTGTGGAGGACAACATTTAGTTGCAATGCACACCCCAAATTCCAGAAATACTATATCTGCACAGATAATGAGTCACTCAGTTTACTGTCTACCTCTGACTATGACGTTGATAATTTCAGACTCACGTACAGTGTTTACACTGCAGTATATGCTTTGGCACATTCTTTACACAACCTGTATTCAACTTATTTCCAGAAGCAAAAGATCCCTTTATCAAAAATTAATACTTTGTATCCTGGAAAGGTAAGTGATCAGCAAAGTACATAAATATACAGCTGAACTAATAAAGTTAAAGGTGTGGTTTCACATAGGGGAATAAACCAATAACCTATGTGACAGCAAGGGGTTCTCCGGGCTGAAACGCATTAATTTCAGCTCCCGGACCCACTGCTTGATGTTTATTAAAAAAAAAAAAGTAATGACTACTATTGGATTTCTTATTTAAATACAGAAAAATATTTTGGGGAAGCACAGTAGGTGGGAAAGAATCTGATGTGTGTCCAGCACAAGAGAGACTGAAAAACATAGACCAAAGCTTCCTACTGTAAGTGAGATACTGAGCAGAACTCTGCCCACGAATGTCTTAGTGCGGTCTCTGCCATTTATTAAAGAGCAGTGAAGAAAACAACGTTTCAGGTCCCGTATGGACCTGATGAAAGGTCTGTATGGGACTTACAACATTGCATTCCTCACTGCTCTTTAATACATGGAAGAGACGGCGCTAAGACATTCGTGGGCAGAGTTCTGCTCAGTATCTCACTTGGGAAGCTCTGTTATATTGTCTTTTCATTCGTTAAATACAGGACAATTTGTCTTATTCAGGTAAGACATTCATGCAATAAATAATTACTCATATACAGTGGCGAGAAAAAGTTTGCGAACTCCAATGATAATTATGTAAATTTGTAAATTACAAATGTAAAATTTATGTAAATCATGTTTCCCATGATAACCTTCTTGAATCAAAACCAGTCTTTTCTTACAAATCCAAAAGGGTTTATATGAACCAATTCCATGTCTTTTGAAAAACACATTATATTTGAAATAGACAAACAATGAAGTCAGGGTATGTGCAAAAGTAAGTAAAACCCTGGTTTTATCAGCTAAATGAAAGGAGATAAGTAGAATCAGGTGTTTAAATAATTAGGTAGATCTTCATGGGTGAGTTTGGGAGGCCCCATCCTATATAAACATCAGAAACTTTGTGAGTTTGGTCTTCAGCGTACAGGTGTGTGTTAACAAGTCATGCCATGATCAAAAGAAATCTCTGAGGACCTCAGACAAGCAGTTATTTGATGCTCATCAGTCTAGAAAGGGTTATTGTCACGGTAGCTTATGACAAGATATAATGAACACCAAATATCTGGGTTGAACTGAACGAGGCTTAGAAATATTAAAATATATTTATTCCTTAAATAAGGTGAACACAACAATATAGTACAATTTACAGACAATAAGGTAACACTTACTTAGGGTTGGGGAATGGAGAAGCATCAGCTAGCAATTCTCCAGCAATCCGGTGACATTCAAGATGGTATCAGAAGAAGAACTAAAAACTGTAGGGTTGACACAGTTTATATACCTGTGTAACCCTATTCTTAACATTGAATACAGACTATTGGTGAACAATTATCTGTATCCAATCCCTAACGTGGCGACATAGATTAACCCATGCCCCCCAGCTAATTAGCCCATGTGTACTGGTACTCTATGGGTAGCCCCATAATTAAATCAAAGGCAATGACCAGTCTACCAAATGAAGTATCTGCATTGTTTGTAGGTGTAGACATAACACTTACAAACCACTCCAGTTTGATGATTCTCCACCCTCAGGTAACAATTAGAGTGGCAGAGTCTGTTGATTAGTACTTAGTGTAAACAATCAGGCAGTTAACTTTTGATCACAGTACTTAGGCTCAATCAGCCGGCTGCCCTTCATGACCTATTAGCATAGCAGATGGTCTGCATTTCCAGAGCAGATCCAAAATACCATGTATATACTTTAATATATACACATATTAATAAGTTCCAATCTGGTGGGCTCAGTGGGTCGAAATTTGCCAGTTCTTAATGCCTACAGTGACTCCACATATTGGCCAAATATCAACTCTCTGCGACCTCCAGAACTGGAGATACAGAAATGCACTTTAAAACATCTTTAAAATACAGGATTATAATGAAACATGGGAACAGGGGAACATACATTTTCATGAAATGACAAGGTGTAAACCACCTTCCTGGACCGCAGTCCAGTTAACCCCTTGCCTCCCTGGTGAGGTCAGGGTGTGGCCATATGGGGTGCAACCCCTTTAATACCGGGCCAACCCCCCTCTCCCTCTACAGTTACAAACCCATTTCGAATGATTTGGGGCTTCATAAATCCACTGTTCACCAATCCACTGTCAGACAGAGTGAAGAATGTTCAAGACTGCAGTCACTCTTCCCAGGAGCGATCTTCCTACCAAATTCTCTACAAGAATAAACCATCAATTCATCCAGGAAATCAGAAAGAACCCCAGAGTAACATCCAAGGATCTGCAGGCCACTCTCACCTTGGCTAATGTGAGTGTTCATGACTCAACTATCAGAAAAAGACTGAACGAGAATGCTACTCATGGAAGAATATCCAGGAGGAAACCACTGCTCTCTAAAAAGAACATTGCTGCCCATCTGAAGTTAGTTAAAGAGCATAATATACAAATGATCCACACGACTTCTGGAACAATGTTCTCTGGACAGATGAGTCAAAGGCAGATCTTTTTGGCCTCAATGAGAAATGTTATGTTTGGTGAAAACCAAACACTGCGTTCGAACGTCCTCATTCCAACTGTCAAGCATGGGAGTGTGATGATTTTGGGGCGGGTTTGCTGGACGGCTTGCCATCATTGACAAAACCATAACAGTAAAAACAAAAAGCTGCCGCTCCCTGGAATCCGTTGTTGCACTCCCACACTTAGCACCACATCAGTTCCCCCAGAAAGTAAACAGAGGGAGAAAGATGGTGCAGATCTACAAAGCTTTAATTTAAAAATGGCAAGGCAGAGAAACACACTTACAATGTATCTCTGCTAAAAGTGAAACACTGCTGCCATCCGCAGCGTGTCCAGAGCAGAGCCGCAGTTCCAAAATGCATGTGCTGGGTGGTCACCCCCGCGGTCGCGCTCGCGTGTCCAGGCGCGCGCACTGATGACGTCATTGTAAGGCTCACTCCACACTCCTCAACCGGCAACGTGCTTAGGATCCTCCCAACATGTTTCGTGACGCTACTGGCCACTTCCTCAGGGGATTGGCAAGGAGGATCCAGGACTGGAACATAATTGGAACATACTTTTGGACATTTGTTGTGGACATTTATCCCTTATAATGTGTATCCACTGAATGATTGCTGTCAGGTACAAGCGCCTGGGATTGCTTTTTCTTTTTACTGTTTTCCATGTGACAAGTTTATAGAAAAAATTGTAATTGAAATCCCCTAGGCAGCTCCACCCAGCTGATTATTCTTTATCCAGGTCGTTAGTGGGTATATTAATTTATAGATTAGGATCACCTGTGCACTTATTCATTTGTTGGCACGAACACTGTTTGTTTATTCATTTGGTGCACTTATTATAAGTCTAGCGCTTTTTAATTTAGGGTTTTAGTTAGGTTTGTATATGTTATTAACAAAACCATGTGTAGCCCTGCTTCTCCGAGAATACAGGAAGACTACCAATGCTGTATAACCTGTTGAGTTGCAGGGCCTGAGCCTCTGCCAGGGAGAGCCTGGGGCAATATATATATACGTATTGTATCTTACCAGATGCAGCGCCTCCACCTGCGATGGCTCCCAGCAGAGCGGGTTTGTTCCTCGCAGGACACCAACACAATAATATTCACACAGCATGTAAAAGAAATAGCATCTTTACTAATGGTAACCATAACCTTATATGCATGAGATGTCAGTATTCTTCCCTGAGGAGACACAACTAGCCAACGCGACTCGCAGGACGCAATCCTCCACCGTGTTCCCCACACCGTGTCCAATGTCCCACACACCGCAAACCCCCAAGTATGTGTGTGGTGACTGCGCAGCCACTAGGATGAGAAATTTTACAGTTGGTGCACTTAGTAGATATTACCTGCCGAGCGCTCCTGCACTCGGACCCGCAAACAATCTTTGCAAAGGATCAGCAGACACAGGGCCTTCCGCGATGCTCCTCCGGGGCGATCTCACCCGGGTGGATACTGATGTCTCTGAAGAGGTCTGATCCCAAACCTCTGATACAACTCTGCAGTGACCGCAGTGTCTCTGTACTAACACACTAATGGGGCAGGTTCCTAGTCTAGGGCCTGTCCCTGTAGTAATCACAAACTGTCTGTGACTCAGGGCCTAGGGGAAAGGTTCTGGCATAGTGTAGAGGCTAATTACCTCTCTACACCCTGAGCTCCTACCTCTTTCACTTCCTGTTCTGGACTGAGCAATGTGCTCCCCTGCGCAACCTACTATCCTCTTCCTGCAGAGTCCCTGTCCTCCTATTGGCTCTCCGGCCTCACCTGATCTTGTGGATGCTCATGGGACATGTAGTTCCCCACTCTAGCCCTACTCCTATTGGTCTGGGCTTCACGCGCTACCGCAGCCACTCCCTGCGCATGCGCAAACTCTCTTCCAGCGCGGGACTCACTGCGCATGCGCGAGTACCAAAATGGCGGCGCCCTGGGTGCTCGGCCCACCGCGGAGCCACCTGTGCACCGAAGCGCTCCCTGCACGCTCTGCAACCTTCCCTAACTCTCCCACTGCAGCGGAGGTGAGGGTAAACCTGGGGGACCTGGCTACACATGCATTCTGCATTGTATCAAAAGATTCTAGAGGAGAATGTCAAGCCATTCATTTGTGAGATGAAGCTGAAGTGAAAGTGGGTTATGCAGAAAGACAATGATCCTAAACATACAAGCAGATCTACAAAAGAACTGCTGTAAAAGAAGAAATTCCGCATTTTAGAATGGCCTGGTCAAAGTCCTGACCTAAACCCCATCGAAATGGTGTGGCAGGACCTGAAGCGAGCACTCCATGCAAGGAAGCCCTCAAATGTCACTGAGTTGAAGTTCTTTAAGGAGGAATGGGCCCAAATTCCTCAAAACTGATGTGAGAGATTGACCAGCAGTTACAGGAAACGCTTAGTTGAAGTCATTGGTGCTTAAGGGCTGTTCTATAGAGGGCGTCTTGCTCCGCCGTGCGCGGCAGTTATAGTTGGCTGAGGTTAGTCAGCCTTTCTATAATGGTGCCGTGTGCGCATGGCAGTGAGGTTGGGCCGACCGACGAGGGAGAAGATGAAGACAATAATGAATTTGCGCCGCTACCGCCGCTGTTTATGTATGTGTGTGTATGTGTGTGTGTATGTCTGTATGTGTGTGTGTATGTGTGTGTACAGTATGTGTGTGTATGTCGCGGCAAAACAAATGTATTGCCATCACGTGTGCTATAGTAAGCGCGACGGGAGCGATTCGATTTTCTGAAGCCAGTCAAATTTGATTTTTCAGAGGCTGTCGCCACATGTGACAGCCTCTGAACCAATCAAAGACCTGGTAGCCCGCGACCTCGCCGCAAAGCGAATTACAACTTTCGATAGCGGCGATGGGTGACATCATCCGTCGCGTCACCATCGCGCGCACTATAAGCGCAGCCTTACAAATGCAAAGCAGCAAGCAACATGGGGAATAAACTGTTTTACAGGAGGATACACAGAAGTGTACTTACCACATACAAACAAAGGAGCGCAAAGAGCCTCAATAAGTGGGAACTAGCAGACAATAATAGTACACTGGTATAACGATACCGTCCTCCGTTCTGCTCCAAATGAGTAGCGGGACCTCCTCAGTATCAGAGCGCGTCTTCCAGTGTTTGCTTGCAATTAAGGAGCGGGTGTCCCGTCACTAGCACCCAAGGCTTGAATTCATTGGACTTTCTGTAAGTGCGATTGTGATTGCCTGCGTACACAATAGAATGACATTGTTACAGTATGGTTGCCTTTTTTTCTTCTGTTTTTGTCAGAGCTCAATGGCTTTCTTGTACTGAGGAGGTCCCGCTACTCATTTGGAGGAGGACGTTATACCAGTGTACTTTTATTGCCTTCTAGTGTTCACTTATTGGGGCTCTGCGCTGCTCTGTTGGCTTGTGTTACTTTATTATAGTGGCTTGGAACCTGCTATTTGGGGGCAGCAATCCTCTAATTCTAAGGTGTGCAACCCTGTAGCCAATAGCCACGAGTAGCTAATTGGCCATCAAAGTGTGGCTAATTGGAGTTTGCCAAAAAAGCTTTAAAAAAAATGTGACCTAGATATGATAAAACTCGCTTCTATTACAACGGACGGTGCACCCGCAATGATTGGAAGAAAATCGGGATTTGTTTCTCGATTGAAGCCGCATTTGAGTGAGAATGGTGTGAAAAACCTGCTGCCCGCCTTCCATTGCATTCTGCATCAGTAGAATTTGTGCTCAGATGCTCGGAACCGATACGTTGAACATTTTGATGGACATGATTGTGAAAATCGTGAATTACATCCCAGGTGGAAGTTCCCTCATCCATCGACAGTTTGTTGAGGCCTTTAAAGAATGCGGTGACTGTGATTTCGATGATCTTACTGACTATGCAAATGTGAGATGGTTGAGCAGAGGAAAAGTTCTGGAACAGTTTCCCTATTGGCTTCCTGAAATTAAAAAACTTATTGTTGAGAAACGTCAGATAGAAACATTTCTGACATTGAGAACCCTTCATGCAGTGTGATTTACATTTTCTGGGCGATATGGCTCACTTAAATGAATTAAACGTGAAGCTGCAGGGAAAGGGTAAAGTAATATGTGAGCTGGCACAGCATACTCAACAATTCAAGTCAAAACTGAACCTCATTCTGGTGCAAACTCAGAAAGACGATTGGACCCATTTTGCAAACCTGACTAGATTTCTAGAAAAAAATGAGGAGTAGTTCAAGTACCACAAGAAACTGTGGGCAATGCTCGTGTGGAGTGCACAAGGAGCAGAGCCAGAGGGTTTGATTACTGTGTTCATTTGCTATTCCCATTAACCTTTCATTGACTGTTGTGGACTCCTGGTGCTTTCTTGCAAGCTGCTTTCTTGCAAGCTGTGTTCAGCCTTTACTGTACTATTGCCCACAGTTTCTTGTGGTACTTGAACTACTGGCATTGACTTTAGTGGATTCTTGCTGCCCTGCTATTAGCTGTTTAGCTGTATTTAGCCTACACTGTATGTTTGCTATCTATTTTAAGGGGTGTCTGATTTGACCAGTTATAGGGGAAGGGAGGCTTAGGGAAGTACCTCTGGGATCTTTTGGACCAGGGGGAATGGGCCAGATGAAGAGGTAGTCCCTCGAAACGTCGCCCCCCTAGCATACTTGCCATTCTCCATTTTGTGTATATTCCTTGTGTTTCATGTTTTTTCCCCTTTTCCTTCCCCACCCCCTCCCCCCCACCCCTCACTTTGTGACATGCCCATTTGTGATACTGGTTTCTGCAAACACATTTGATTTATTTCTGGTCGTTTTGTTATTAAATGTTTATTCTGCATTACAACTGTTTTCATCATTTAGCTATTAGACAGTGAGTGCTGGTATTTACGTAGATTTTACTGTTTATTTTATTGTTTGCTGGCATCTGGTAATATGTTTTTTCTGGTGCACAAAGACAATCCATTTGAGGGGGGCATTCATCCACCTCATTGCTTCCTCCCTTCCCTCTTCCCCCCCCCTTTTTTCCCCTTCCCTTCCCTTTTTTCCTCCTCCCATTTGCTTTCCCCAGTGTCATCCACTCCTACCTACCAGTATGATGTATTATTTATTTATTTCCATTTTAAATGTTGCCCAGGGATCAGGGACCCCAATAACCAAACTCAAGGGGGGTACTGATGGATCTCCCCTGCTGATCAACACTCCCAAGTGTCCCTCCCTGACCCAAAGAATAACCCTCAGACCCCCAAAACTCATCCTCCTCTCAAGCCCCCCAATTCTGCCATCTCTGCCTGACCTTCATCCCTCCGTTTAGCTGGGGGGAGGGGGGGTTGCTTTGTTGATCTCTTCCTGTCCTGCTGGAGCTCCCTGGGGATAGGTGATCATGAGGCGGGGGCCTGCTCCGGCTACTCCAGGTGCTGGAAGGCCCTGCTACCAGTGGGTGTGCAGCTCATTAGTCTGAAAGGGGAATCACCTCCTCCCCAGCCAGAATTTCCCTCATCTGCCCTCTTCCCCAGCAGCAGCAGACACAGCAAAGTGTGCAGCTGCAGCTGGAACATCAATCACTCCACGGTGCCGGACAGATCTGCAGCGCGTTTCATGTCACTGCGCTGGGGCGTGCTCCTCCCCTGGCCTCTTTGGAGCCATTTTTCTTCAGCCACCGTACCTCCGCAGCCCCCGTGTGCCCCATGATGTTGGCCGCCAGCCCGAGACACATCAAAAAAGTATTTATAACACAAATTACATCACTTAAAAATAAATATTATGATATTTGTCTAATAGTGTCCCCATTTATGCTGTATTATTAATCTCTCCCCACCACATCAGGACCTCTCTTCCCTCTTCCACAGTCTCACACTCTCCCAGTATTTCTCACTCCCTCTCCAGTGTCTCTCTATCCCTCCCCTCAGTGGCTCTTCCTCCCTCCCCCCATTCTCTCTTTCCCTCCCCCCAGTGTATGTCTCTCTCTTTCTCCCTCCCCCTAGTGTCTCACACACTCTCCCTCCCCCAGTGTGTCTCTCTCCCTCCAGCCCTCGTGTCTCTTCCTCCCACCAGTGTCTCTCTCACTTTCCCTCCCCCTGTGTCTCTCTCTCTCCCAGCCAGTGTGTGTGTTTCTCCCTTCCCTCCAGTGTCACTCTCCCCTTCCCCCCAGTGTCTTTCTCTCACTCCCATGTTGCACTTTCACCCCCCCCCCTCCCCAGGTCTCTTTCATCCTCCCTCCTCATGTCTCTATCACCCCCTCATTTCTCTCTTTCCCCACCCCGTGTCTCTCTTTCACCCCCTCTCCCCATTTCTATTTAACTCCCCCTCCCCTTGTCTCTATTTTATCCCTCCTAACAATGTCTTTCTTTCACCCCCTCCCCATGTCTCTCTTTCACCCTTCCCTCCACATGTCTCTCTTTCATCCCCATCCCATGTCTTTTTCACCCTCCCCTCCCCATGTCTCTCTTTCACCCTTTCCTCCCCATGTCTCTCTTTCACCACCCCTCCCCATTTCTCTTTCACCACCCTCCCCATGTCTCTTTCACCCCTCCTCCCATTTCTCTTTCACCCCCTTCCCCATGTCTCTCTTTCACCCTTTCCTCCCCATGTATCTCTTTCACCCCCTCCCCATTTCTCTTTCACCACCCTTCCCCATGTCTTTTTCACCCCTCCTCCCATTTCTCTTTCACCCCCTTCCCCATGTCTCTCTTTCACCTTCCCCACCCCATGTCTCTCTTTCACCCTCCCCTCCCCATGTCTCTCTTTTACCCTCCCCTCCCCATATCTCTCTTTCACCCTCTCCATGTCTCTCTTTCACCCCCTTCCCACCTCTCCATGTCTCTCTTTCACGCCCTCCCCATGACACACTGACTCACACACTCACCTTATCACGCTGCATGCAGCAAGGCAAAGAAGGAGCTGCATGAGCTGTGCCACACAGCGCCACCTAATGGCTGAAAGAGAAATTGCAGCTACCGACTGCTTTTCTCTCTGCTCCTGGCAATATCGCCGCCCGCAAACAGCATGTTTTGGTGTCTGCCGGCCTGCATACACCAGGTTCCGCCACCTGCTCCCCCCTAAACAATCTTGCGCGCCCCTAGGGGGGCACGTCCCCCAGTTTGCGCACTGCTGGTTTACTCGGCGTGAAACGGCAACTCTACGTAAACTGGATAAAAAACCTGTCCCAGAAATTTGAATCACATTTTTCTGATTTCAAAGACTTCAAATTGGCATTTAAATTATTGCGTGCTCCATTCCACTTTGATATTACAAATTCAAGCAAAGAAATTTCCATCCTTCTGTCTTTGGACACCCGCGGGCTTGAAGGTGATTTGCTTTCTCTTCACAGTCTGGAACACTTTACCTGAATTCTTCAGTCACAGATACATGTAAATCTATTCTGACTGACAACCATCTCCCAACTTTGAAAACTGTCATTTCAAAATTATTATCCATGTTTGGATCAACGTGAGTGTGTGAATCAACGTTCTCTACAATGGGATGCATCAAGTCCATATACAGATCTCGAATTGTTGATGTAAATTTGGAGGCAGAGATAAGATTGAGAACAGATATTCAGCCAATGTTTCTGCAACTTGTCAGTAAGGAGTCAAATTTCGCATTAAATTGTCTTACATTTTCAATTTGAAGAATTTTCATCATTTGCGTCTCAGGCAGTTGTAACTGAGTAGTCAAAGTGTGCATGTTTTGAATAAACTTGTTCAAACAGTGTGTGTTGTTTTCAATGTTCGATTGAGCAACTTAATTTCTCAATTTTTACATGGTGTGGCTATTTTCACTTCTCATTCGTCACACCTGTGGCTACATTGAAAAATACGTTGCCCACCTAGGCTCTAATTAGACTTTTAGAACAGATCACTATCACTATTGTATTATTTGTGTTCTTATTTACGCTTTTTGTGGGACTTAACCTTTAATGTGCTGGCTAGCTTGCCCCTACCGTCACCGCAATTGATGAAGTTCAGAGTAAAAATTCTGTGCCACATATAAACTGATATGAGTAGCCACAATGTGAACTTTTATAACCAAGATAATAAAGTCCAGTTATAGGACCCAAAAGCCCAAGGAAGTGTGTATATACGTGATATCACTAATGTGAAACACCAATACCCCAAATTCCCTGGCTGTGACAGGATATCCACTGTAAAACTATTAATTCAATTTGTGGATATCACTTATGCTCATAGCTACCATCAGACATTTCATAAATGCTCAATGTCAGCTTTTCAATGTGTTGGTAAACACGGTAAAAATGTCAAAGTAGCTATGTGCTGGGTAATACCGTGAGGTCTCTCCTTCTAACTGCCCTACAATGTCCCTGACAGAAGGAAGAGAGACAAGGTAGGAGTGGAGAGGGAGAATCTTGCCCTATAAAGAGTGCCTTTAGCTCTATATTGAATGCCTAACAGGAGGGGAGCTACACCACACAAGGAATCGGCCTCCCTGCTAGATGGGGTGTTCTTTATAGGGAAAAACATTCCCTCTCCACCAATCAGATCAATTGCTATTGTCGAATGTTTTTATATTTTGTTTAGACCTCACCATGTATATATGCACTTACATTAGTTCTTGTCTATTTAAAAAAAATATATTAATAATAATCTTTAGATTTTACCATATCCATACTGGATGAGTAATCCCACATTCGATATAGAACCAGGCTCAATATTGCCTTATTGCTAATTAAATCACAAGCTCTGGTGCACATCTTCGTTCTCTGGATGCCTGTTTTGATTCTTCTCCATCAGGGCTACTTCTAGCCTTAATCTGCCCACTTCTCCACATGCCGTATTAATATTTACTGACATTATTAGTTCATCGACTTACACGTTCATTGGTAATGGTTGCACATACCTGGGGTCTTTAACCACCTATGTTTTGGGTGGTTTCTTTTGATTGCTTCTTAAGAAATGCATATCACAAATATTTCAAATGTTCATGAAACATTAATATTTAGTAGAAGAATGGATTATAAGTGCTTCTGCCTTCACACACCACTGCGGTAAGTCTAATTCTGGACAATGGTAATGTACGCTGTGTGGTTTCCATCCCTGTATTTTTATCTTGTTTCCTGCTATTGCTATCAGCAAAAACCCTTCCCGATCCCTGTGGTTTTGGTTTGTTCATCTCTCACTAGCACTTGCTTCCGCCTGTTTCCCTGAAGGTCAATCCCGGACGTTAGGTCTTTTTAGATATTGTAGTCTTCTGCCTTGTTCTTCCCCACGGTTCTCCCTGTGATAGCATTGTTTCTTACCTTATTCCTTATTTTATGCATTCCCAAATGTTTTCCCTACATTACTGTTTGTATTCCAATAATAAAAACCATCATAAATCCAAAGAAGACTTTGTGTGAAAGAAAGAAGGAGATGGGTTAACTGCTTATTAAGTCTTAGTAAACCTAGGACAGAAAAGTAAAAACAGCTGGAGAGAGGCTGATCACGGACAAACTATAGAGAAAGCAGACACATGGCAACTCAGCATACTGCACCGACACACTTTATTCGAGCAAATACCCGGTATGTACCTGGCAGATACCTGGAATGCGCCGCTCCTCACCTCTGACAAGCCCCGTTGCATTTGCCTTCCCAGCCTGGGTTCATGCCTGGCTGATGGGCGGCTGATCTGTTAAATGATAATGATTAGGATTTAATAGGCTGCAATGCTTCGCGTGTCTACCAGATGGCATAAATTCATGAATTGTAATGCAGTATATATATATATACTGTGCATTATTGCAGCCAGCGGGAATAAAATGCTTCAATCCCTGCTTGGAAAATACCTCAATGCACTCGGGCAGAAAACAGTCACAAACCTCAATACACCCGAGTATACCCGAATTCGTGGGACTAGCCGAGCTCGAATAAAGTGTGTCGCCAGTGTAGCTTCCCAAGCCAAGGTACAAGCCCCTTAAATCCACCCCTAAGCTACGTCCCAACAGGTATGCCAACAAAGGGCCATGCTATGGACATCCAGTCAGGACAGGGATCAGAGCCACGGACACCTGTGAGTACAGCTATCACTAGACTGACCGCTACAGGACACGGGCTGGCACAATCTGAGGCAGTCGACCACCATTAACACAGGTAACAGACCGCACCCCACACACATTGACAAAGGCCTACAGACACCCGCAGCATGGCAGGACTCGGAGTCTCACCAGACACCACGAAACTGATTGACAACACAGACGCTGAGTCCTCTACACAACTGGAATAGACGCAACAGAGCGTAAGACTTAAACGTCGCACTTACAGAGAAGGCCCACAAAAAATATGAGTCTGCCATTGGCGCACCCCGTGACAAGTTAGAGAAGGCCTGAGAAATCGCGTGCAGGGATGCCCAAAAATATTTTTGCACTATGGCCCCAATTCACTGTTCTGCCATGCCTGCTGTCCTCGTGCCTCCAAACAAAGCTAATTCAAGAGATAATGCGCAAGATTCCAGTCACTCATGATGATGATCACATTCAGTGCTGCAGATCAACAAAGGCACCTTATGTACTGATAGATACTTAGAAAAAGACTGTATAATATCTTCAAAGAATGCCACATGTACTGTATTTCTAAAGTCCAGTAAGTATTAGCAGCCAGGTGTAATTTGCTGTACTAATAATGCAGTTTTGAAAACCCTTGATTGAATATGCAACATAATTGTTCTCTCTTGTATTTTGTTATTCTCCTTAGCTTGCACAGTATTTAAAACATGTTCATTTTAAGACCCCTTCTGGAGATGAGATCTTCTTTGATGAAATGGGGAGCTCAACAAGTAAATTGGATTTGTTAAACTATGTGATCTATCCTAATGAAACATCAAGAAGCATCCAGGTTGGACAATATCTCTCCTCTACCTCTCATGGACAACAGTTACTTGTCAATGATAGCATCATCATATGGGGATTTGATAAAAAGGGGGTAAGTAACAATGCTAAATTCGTTAATTAAAGTTCTTGTCATTATTCATGGATAAGTGGAATGCAAACCACTTTTTTCAAAAACAATTTTCAATTTTTTTGTTATTAAATGTATAAAAAATAAAGCAAAATATACACATACCGATCCCAGCTCATACGCAAAATATTACTAAGGCTTTCTGAAATGGCTCTATTTTGGGATACTTTTAGAAATTAGCATTATTCATAGTAAGCAGGGCCATGGACTTTAGGGAATAGGGCAAAATATATAAACAATGCTGCACACCAAACAAAAAAAAAAAAAAATATATATATATATATATATGTATATATATATATATGTATATATATATATATATATATATATATATATATATATACACAAAAAAAAAAAAATAGTAGCGCTAGTTTCTGATAGAAATAACCGTGATGTGCAAAAAGTTATAAATGTTTAAAAGGTGAAGGTGAAGTGCAGTTAATATTAAATATGTAGATGAAATATTGATGTTAGCATAAGATCAGTCTGTACGGAAGAGGCAATGCTTCTAAATGGTCAAGCTTGACCATAATGAACTACAAACCAAAAAAGAATGTGATGACGCCATCACGCAGCTACGCAGTGACGCGGTTACACTCAGAGGAACTTGAAGTACAGATTTCAGATCTCTATCTGGATATACACTGTAGTTGTACACTTTGCGACAGAGCGAGGCTTAACACGGAGGTGCATTGAGCACAGGATATTACTCATCTCAGGAAGAGGCATACACCGGAATTTTACCTATGAGGTCTAACACGGAGAAAATTACCATCCCTCCGTAAGATTTGGCAAACAGCTGGGTCTCATTACATCACAGGAGGGATTTCTTCTAGGAGTGAGCACTGTTATACAGCGGAATCAGACTGCACGGTGAGAGGATTTACTCCGTGCACCATCAGGTCTGTCTACATTACACCTATTTACTTCTGAGATGGGTCATTCTCTAATTGGTGACTATTGTTCCCTAGCTGTAAGCTAATACACAGACTACAAATACTCTTATATGCTCCAGTGGTTACCTCCTCCTTACCATCAATTGCCTCCTCGCTCACAAGTTCCTCATATACTGTACGTCACTTGCATATTGCTGCTAACCATTTCATTTTATTTTTTGTAAATATTGCTTTTTAAACACACCAGTTTTGCATTGTCCTTGAGTCTATTCTGGTTATTAACAAATTCCAGTTTATATTATTCATTGTATGGAACTGGCGCTTCTTTCTTTTTTGGTATATATATATATATATATATATATATACTAGCTGAGAGACCCGGCGTTGCCCGGGATGTAATGTTCCCGTTCCTCTCTCTCCTCCCCCCTCTCTCTGTTTGTCCCCCATTCACATGAATCCAGTCCCCCCCCTCCCTCCCTCCTTTACAGCTTCATGTAGCGTGTGTGCGTCAGTCACTGTGTGTTTGCTCGCGCGTCAGTGAGTCTGAGGCAGAAACACAAACACACACAGACTGACTGACGCACACACAGTCAGTGTGTGCCTCAGTCAGTGTGTGCGTGCGTCAGTCAGGCTTTGTGTGCGCGTCAGTCAGTGTGTGCGTGCGTGCGGCAGTCAGTCAGTGTGTGCGCGCGGGGCGTCAAAGGCAGGGGGGGCGTCAAAGGCAGGGGGGGCGTCAAAGGCAGGGGGGGGCGTCAAAGGGAGGGGGGGGGCGTCAAAGGGAGGGGGGGGGCGTCAAAGGGAGGGGGGGGGCGTCAAAGGGAGGGGGGGGGGGCGTCAAAGGGAGGGGTGGGCGTCAAAGGGAGGGGGGGGGCGTCAAAGGGAGGGGGGGGGCGTCAAAGGGAGGGGGGGGGGCGTCAAAGGGAGGGGGCGTCAAAGGGAGGGGGGGGGCGTCAAAGGGAGGGGGGGGCGTCAAAGGGAGGGGGGGGGCGTCAAAGGGAGGGGGGGGGGCGTCAAAGGGAGGGGGGGGGGCGTCAAAGGGAGGGGGGGGGGCGTCAAAGGGAGGGGGGGGCGTCAAAGGGAGGGGGGGGGTGTCAAAGGGAGGGGGGGGGCGTCAAAGGGAGGGGGGGGCGTCAAAGGGAGGGGGGGGCGTCAAAGGGAGGGGGGGGCGTCAAAGGGAGGGGGGGGCGTCAAAGGGAGGGGGGGGGCATCAAAGGGAGGGGGGGGGCGTCAAAGGGAGGGGGGGGCGCCTCAAAGGCATGGATTCCTCCCCCTGCATTTCCTGCAGTGGACAGGAGGGGGGGGCAGTGGACAGGAGGGGGGGCAGTGGACAGGAGGGAGGGGGCAGTGGACAGGAGGGGGGGGGTAGTGGACAGGAGGGGGGGGGCAGTGGACAGGAGGGGGGGGGCAGGGGACAGGAGGGGGGGGCAGTGGACAGGAGGGGGGGGGGCAGTGGACAGGAGGGGGGGGGCAGTGGACAGGAGGGGGGGGGGCAGTGGACAGGAGGGGGGGGCAGTGAACAGGAGGGGGGGCAGTGGACAGGAGGGGGGGGGGCAGTGGACAGGAGGGGGGGGGCAGTGGACAGGAGGGAGGGGGCAGTGGACAGGAGGGGGGGGGCAGTGGACAGGAGGGGGGGCAGTGGACAGGAGGGGGGGCAGTGGACAGGAGGGGGGGCAGTGGACAGGAGGGGGGGGCAGTGGACAGGAGGGGGGGGCAGTGGACAGGAGGGGGGGGGGCAGTGGACAGGAGGGGGGGGCAGTGGACAGGAGGGGGGACGCAGTGGACAGGAGGGGGGACGCAGTGGACAGGAGGGGGACGCAGTGGACAGGAGGGGGACGCAGTGGACAGGAGGGGGGGCAGTGGATAGGAGGGGGGGGCAGTGGACAGTGACACACACACACACACACACACACACACACACACCTCAGTTGATGCGCCCTTTCTCAGTTCCGTTTGGCGCCGGAGGTGGGGAGCGACACCTACCTGTACTTCCGGGCGCCGCCACCGTCTGACTCGGCGCCGCGAGGGAGGAAGGGGGTCCGCCATCTTACGCGCCGCGTGGCAGCTGCGGGAAGCGAGGTGATTTGGAGCGGGGAGAGGTGATTTGGAGCGGGGAGAGGTGATTTGGAGCGGTGAGGGGGGAGAGGTGATTTGGAGCGGGGAGAGGTGATTTGGAGCGGGGAGAGGTGATTTGGAGCGGGGAGAGGTGATTTGGAGCGGTGAGGGGGGAGAGGTGATGCCGCTGGGGAGGGGGAAAGGTGATTTGGAGCGGGGAAGAGGTGATGCCGCTGGGGAGGGGGAAGAGGTGATGCCGCTGGGGAGGGGGAAGAGGTGATGCCGCTGGGGAGGGGGAAGAGGTGATGCCGCTGGGGAGGGGGAAGAGGTGATGCCGCTAGGGAGGGGGAAGAGGTGATGCCGCTGGGGAGGGGGAAGAGGTGATGCCGCTGGGGAGGGGGAAGAGGTGATGCCGCTGGGGAGGGGGAAGAGGTGATGCCGCTGGGGAGGGGGAAAAGGTGATTTGGAGAGGGGAGAGAGGTGTGTGTGTGTGTGTGTGTGTGTGTGTGTGTGTGTTTTTTATTTATTTTTTTGGACCTTTGGCCCGTCACTCCGCCTCAGGCCAATGAGAGGTGTGGGGGGCGGGCCAAGGGGGTGGTGTGAGTGTGTGAGGCCAATGAGAGGTGTGCGGGGGCGGGCGGGCCAAGGGACCAATGAGATTGCCGCTAGGGACACCGGACATCCAGCAGGCAGGCATGCATGCAGGCAGGCAAACATACAGTGCTTTCACTAATATAGTATAAGATATATATAGATATTTATATATATATATATAGCCCTCTTTCCTACGCTCTAGAGTGACTACGGGTACTGCACACACCTGTTAGCTCAAGGAGATCTGGGCCTCCGCTAACTGGGAGCCTGGGGTAATAGTTATCTTATTGGCAGCGCTTCCACTTACCCAGGATCCCCATTGTGTAAGATTCCCCTGGGCAAGAACAATAGCAACACACATATGATTGGAACTGTTTACTGTAAGGTACGGATAACCCTTATCGCATAGTCATGCAAGAACACATATAACACATCAAGCAACTGCTTATACTATAACACTAGTGGCTCGGCCACTCTCATAAGGAGAAATGTCACTGTCCCGTCACCGCATGCCCCCACACCGTGTCCATGTAAATGTAATTATGTATATAGGCTCAGTCCTTTGGCCACTCCACGTAGTGTCCCCAAAGAGTGTTCCCTAAGGCGGGATCAGCGCCTGTTGACCGGTGTTGGTGCACTTTAGTAATACCTTCCGTTCACTGTGGTGACCGGCAACAACTTCACAAAGGATCCGCCGATCCAGCGCAGTCTCTCACGAGTAGTGGATGATGCACAGCAGCCTGGGCCCAAACGTCTGTCACCAACCGCAGCTCTGCGACACTGTGTCCCTATCTGTCTATGCAGTAAGGTGCCTGTGTCGCTACCAATATAGGGCGTCCCTGCAGCACCACAAGCTATGGTGACTCAGGGAATACACTGGGGCCTGAGGGAGAATCTGCCTATGCAGGTGGGTCACTGATCCCCTGCTCACACACTACCTCTTCCCTTGCTCCTCCGGTGCCCTCTGGCTAGCGTGGTCTCTCCCCAACGCTTCCCTTTCCTGCCTCCCGCGAATCCGGCCCTCCTATTCGCTCCCTGGCGTCAGGTGATTTTGCTAAGGCTCCTGGGAGTTGTAGTTACTTTCTTATTGGCCCACCGTTCGCGCACTTGCACGGCGCATGCGCGACCTCTCGCCGCTCTGACAGTGCTCCTAACTATTACGCAACAACATGGCGGCACCCTATGCTATCGGGCCGCCGCGGAACCTTCCGACACTTCCTCTGGAGACACGCTGCAGCGAAGAGAAGCAAACTTAAACATCCCTACATATATATATGTGAAGGAGTGGCTCAGTGAGGGTCTGACGTCTAGGTAACAACTCTGACCTTAAGTCACATTGTTCAGCGCTCTCAGGGATTATCTCTCATGAATCTTGAAGATTTGCCTCCTTAGATGGGTGCAAATGAATGGTCAACTCTGATTGGCTCTAGTACTATGTGACAGGCTTTCAATGACATCACATCCGTTCTCCCCCAAGCCTCTGCCCCATGGTCTACAAGAGCCAATCAGAGTTTGGATGGAGTTCCCATGCTCTGATTGGCTACCATACCATGTGAGACCGGCCATCTTTCTTTTCCTGACATCATCTTAAAGGCAATTGAAGCACAGCCATTCTGATTGGCTGTTCTTTCATTGCCTTTAAATGATGTCATCATTTTTTTTCTCTCGGCCAAAGCACATGGTTTTTCCCAATATATATATTGGCCAATCAGGGCCGTGGGAACCATATGCCGAAAATGTGACGTCATAGGCCTATAAAAGCCTATGTCGTCTCATTTTGAAGGCAGACGCCGAGGAGGAAGGACCTCCTACAGAAGAAGACGGCCAGGGCGTGGCCGAAGAAGACAAGAAGACCCCGGAAGAGACCAGAAGAAGATACAAGAAAAAAGAATACAGATGAAGATGGATTGTTTTGTTACAGAAGACCTCTGGATTGTTTTATTTTTTTATTTTAATGTTTATTATTTTATGGTTTATTATTTTATGGGTTCCTGTCCGTGGATTGGTTCGAGAGTAAACTGTTCAACGGGAGTCGGTGAGTGGGTCAAGTAATGGTAAGTGAACAAAAGAAATGTATTTTATTTAACTTGTGCATTTTTTTTTTGTTTTTTACATGTGGTTTTTTTTTTTTTTTGGTATATCATTTCTTGGAGAACAGAAGAGGGGTTGCACCCGTTCAACCTAGTGTGACCGCAGGGGTCACTCCGTCAGACTGGTGCAATAGGGCAAGGAGACTTAATCGAAATACAGAGAACACTGTATGATGCAAAGGCACATAACATACAGATAAGGCCCTATTGATGCACTCAAAGTCTGGGGGGTAGGTCACCCTAATAAAACAGCAGCAACACAGGAATAATCTGAACCAAGCCAAAAAGTATGATATAAAGTGAATGCTTTATTAAAGTGATTAAAAATGTGGTACCAGAGTAAATAGTGAACTGAATGAACTAAATACAATAAGTGCAGGTGGGGAAAGTAACCAAATAGTTATTTCAAAACAATTGGAAAACTACACCTAAGCACTACAGTATATGTATCGGAGAGCATACAATCAATGCCAGTGGTATGGGACAGTGAAGGCTATCTGAGTGAGATGACGTCACTGGAGCACTGGATATAGTATATATATCCACTGGAGGCAGTTAAATGTGTGTGAGCACAATCTTACTGTGAACCATTCACCAGTGATATGATAGAAGGTAAACAGTAGTAGAAGTAATCATTATTAGCACACATAAATATTAATACAGCTGACATGCAATGATCGATGACATAATTGTAGTGTGAGCCCCACAAAACCTGTCCCTGCTCGTTAGTAACTGCATATAGGGATAGAGATAAGGAATGGGGTACCCTGCACACCAATATATGTAGTCCCTGTGGGAGAGAACAATACTACAGGATCGTGTAACCTACTGACTCTGGCCCTCAATAACATACCCCTACAGCACACGGGGGGGAGAGGGGAGGGTAGGAGGACAGAAAAGAGGGAAAGGTGGCCCTGTAAACTTATCTGTACTGGCCCTGGGTACACGATCCTGCCGGTCAACCTGTAGAGATGCCTCGTGGAGAGCGCAGCTGAAGGGAACTCTGGCGTGGGCACAGTGAGCTCTGCTAGAAGCTGCTGGCGTCCATGCTGGAAAGCACGACGTGTGACGTCATCTCACTCAGATAGCCTTCACTGTCCCATACCACTGGCATTGATTGTATGCTATCTGATACATATAGTGCTTAGGTGTAGTTTTCCAATTGTTTTGGAATAACTATTTGGTTACTTACCCCACCTGCACTTATTGTATTTAGTTCATTCAGTTCACTATTTACTCTGGTACCACATTTTTAATCACTTTAATAAAGCATTCACTTTATACCATACTTTTTGGCTTGGTTCAGATTATTCCTTTGTTGCTGCTGTTTTATTAGGGTGACCTACCCCCCAGACTTTGAGTGCATCAATAGGGCCTTATCTGTATGTTATGTGCCTTTGCATCATACAGTGTTCTCTGTATTTCGATTATATCATTTCTTGCCAATGTATGTATGTCTAGATCGATATATACATACAGGGTAAGAAATGACGTTGTTTTAAAAGCTTGTTTCGCAGTGTTTAAAATGTTTTTGGCTATACTGCTATATATAAATGTGTGTGTCATGTATTTTAAAATTAAAAATTAGATAGATGTAATTTTTGGTCTTGTATGGTGTACTTTAGGTCAGGTTGAGGCTTGCTTTTGTATATTGTATTCTTTTTGGTACTTATATTTTGTCTGAGGATAACTTGTTCTGTTTAACGATTGAAATAGTTAATTGTTTAATTGTTATGGATGGAATTTAAATTGTTTAGTGATTTAATTAATGAATGCTAATTGATTTATGGTTACTTGATTGGTTTAAATAGTATACTTGTTTGGCTGTATTGGTATTTTGTTTGGAATATGTTATTGTTAACATTCATTGGCAGAGTGTACATGGTGCATAGATTGTATGCATCATGTATACAATGTAAATGCAATGTTTTGATTGGCATTTGAGGCTTTTGATTGGCATTTCAGGATTTTGATTGGAAGATGAGATTGGATTTTTTAAGGAAATATGATTTTATTGTACTGTGTCTGTATGGAGAAGTGGTATTTGTAGTAGAGCATGTTTTTGATAACCCTTCTACATTATTTGTATATTGGTTCATCATGTGTGTGTGTATATATATATATATATATATCTCGATATATATAAAAAACGGTGGCCTCACATCTGTGGGGGCACCGCGGACCCGTAGTGTGCGGGGAAGAACCGGTGGCCCCACACCTGTGGCGGCACCGCAGACCCATAGTGCCCACCTGTGGGTCCCCAGACCCCCGTGGGAACCACCCGAGGTCCCGCAGACACCTGTGGGTCTGACCTGGGACTCCCAGACATCCGCGGGCCTACCAATTGTGGCCCACGGTGACCTGCGGAGACCACCTGGTGGGCCATGGCGCCTGGCGGGACCCACGAACAGGCCTCCAGAACCTGTATGAAACAAGTTGCTGGTAACCTGTAGGTCTGTGAGGTGACCTGTCGGGCCCACCAGGGACTCACGTGGGCTTGGGGTATGAACCCTGTATGTAAATGGATAAATCATGTATTTATGGGGGGGCACAGGGGGTGGGTTAAGTATTTAATAAATAGAATGATGTTTATTGTGGGGCAGTGTATTGTTTTTATTGTGGTACTGGGGGTCGGGGGAGGGGGTATTGGCCCCAAGGGTATGTGGGTAGGCCTCCCGGCTGGGTAGTGGGTAAGGGTGGTTAGGCCTCACGGGGTGGGGGGTTAGTGGGGGAGGGAATGTAGGCCTCCCGAGTGGTGGGTGAGGGTGGGTTAACCCCTTAATGACTGTAGCAGTTAATAACTGCTATGGTGATTAAGGGGTTAGGGGACATTACATTGGATGTTTTTATTCTTGTTCTGTTTTGCAGCATCGGAGGGGGCATGGGCAGGATGAAGATGAGGATGGCCTTCATCGTGGCAGCCGGACATGGGTGAGTGCAATATGTATTTAATGTATTTATTGTTCTTTATGTATTTTAAATGGACAAATGCACTATTATCCATTTGTGGATAATAGTAATTTTGCCCATTACTGTATTGTATGTTTTAGGGGGGGTGTATTTATTGTAAAGTATTTGTGTTGTTGTATTTTGGGGGGGGCACAGAATTGGTACTGCAGGTCTGCGGGGAACACCCGAGGGCCCCCGCCGGCCTCTAGTATCATTGCTGTGCATCCCAAAAATGAGATATATTTATTGGGGGTATAGGGGTTGTTGGTGGGCACAGGGGGTGTATGTTGTGTATTGCAATGTTTATTGGGGCAATAACCCCTTAATTGCCTTCGCGGCTATCCGCTGTGGTAATGAAGCAGCATTAATGTATTTTAATAATATTGTGCGGGAGCAGGGGGTCCCCTGAGCTGAACCGCATTGATTTGTGGCTCAGGGACCCCCTGCTTCCCGAGTTACAGGGAAGACGCGACGTGGGCTCTATAAAGATGGCGGCAACACTGGCACCCGATGCCCCTTCCCGGGGCCTGTGACTCGGGAAGCAGGGGGTCCCTGAGCCAAAAATCAATGTGGTTCAGCTCAGGGGACCCCCTGCTCCCCCACAATATTATTAAAAATACATTAAGGCTGCTTAATTACCATAGCGGATAGCCGCTAAGGTAAGGAATGATTGTGTATTGATATGTGTGTTTTATTTATACTGTAGATGTGCAGAGGGTCTCCGGAGCTGAACCGCTTTGGTTTTAGGTCCGGGGACCCCCTGCTTCCCGAGATACAGGCCCCTTTATGGGGTGCCGGTATCCCTCTGCTTTGTTTACATTCCGCGGTCACGTGATCGGGACATTTAATGCAGAAGGATACTGGCACCTCATAAAGGGGCCTGTATCTCGGGAAGCAGGGGGTCCCGGGACCTGAAACTTTTGCGATTCAGCTCCGGAGACCCCCTGCACATGTACACTATGAGTAAAAGTTGTTTTGATATATTTTTATTTTGCCGATGTTTGCGCAGAGAGAGCAGCGGGTCTCTCTCTGCTGCAAACACATATCGGCAGAAACGGCCTATCGCCAGGCTATCGGGAGCCAGGCTTTTTTATCACCGGCTCATCTGCGTTTTGCTTTCGCAGTGATTCGCCAGGGATTCGGCATGGATTCGGCCCTTACTGAATACTGCGAGGGCAAATCGCCAAAATCATGCCAATAGGGAACACTTGGCGATTGCACTTTTTCGGCGCTTACTGCATGAGGCCCTATGTAACTATAGTTAATTATGCTCCTAAGCTTTGAAGTCCTCTCTCTATTGTGTTGTCTTTTATTAACTATTTAATTAACCTTTGATTCCAAACAGTTGCAACTTAACAGACATTAAACATACAAGGTTTAAAACAGTAAGTATGTGTCTGTTAAGTAGCACTCCACGTCAGTGATAAACAAACAAATAAAGTGATTTGGTGCACGGTAGCAGGGTGAACCTCTATCACCCCAAGGTGAATAGAGATATACATATGGCCCCAGCACACAACAATAGAAGCAATGAACAATAGTATACACTTTTGACTTATTCCAATTGACTATTGTTCATTGCTTCTATTCTTGCGTGCTGGGCCATATGTATACATCTCAAGGTTTAAAACATGTTTACACATGGCTGTCTTCAGCTTATCTTTGCAGAGTCAGCTAATCATTTTCCAATATAAAATCGAACTTAATGCTAAATTCTTATTTTAGCTAGTTACATGCTGAATATATATGTGTAGCCAGGTCCCCTCTGGCTCCCCAGACCTCCGTTTTCACTCCCCTTACCCCAGTGATGCAGGGGAGTGTGACTGGCAACAGGATCGCCTGGGGCCCCGGCGGGCCCACTCCACAGGGCGCCGCCATCTTCTATGCGGTCGTGCATGCGCAGTGTAGTCGCGCTTGCGCAGTGACGGCCAGGAGTCCTGCAGCCATGTTAGGATTGGCGAGAGAGATCACGCATCTACATGGAGTCGCGCATGCGCAGATAGAGCTAGCGGCGGCCATTACAAACTCACGCATGCGCAGCAGATAGTGCACGCGGCCCCAATAGGAAAGGACTCCACAGGGGACTACAAGACCCAGCAGCCATGGTGGCTGCTATCCATGTGAACCCACAGCAGCCAAACGCAGAAGGTTAGGGGAGGTTGTATGTGTAGCCCCTGCACTATGCCAGGTTACCCCACTAGGCCCCAGTTAGTCCCCAATCCTATAACCTAGATTCTGGTTGCTACTTAAGTAGGGACCCTTCCCCTTTAGTTATTTGCTACGTTCAGGGATACAGTTCATCTGCTGGCAGCCCTGATTATCGTGTCTGGGATCAGACCACCACTCAAGATAGAGACTATCTTCATGGTGGGATCGCCCAGTGGGATACCACCCCATGCCGAGGCAGATTCATCGTGGGATCAGTGGATCCACTCTGTATTCCTTTCAGCGCTCGGGTGTGGACACACCCGGCAGGTACCTTCTTCACAACACGTGCACCAACCACCTACTCAAACTAGTGGGCAGCGCTGTCTCACACTTGGGTGACCTTGGGACTCTGGGACACGGAGTTGGGGGATAAGGTGTGGAGTTATGGCCCTGTGAGGCCCAGTGTTACAGGGTGACACTATTGTCATATGGTTATATGGTTCTGTGTGCATATAGTAAACTGTTTATCCATACCCTGGTGTATGTGGTTACTGTATGTGGGTCCTGTGTCAGGGGTTATTCTACACTCTAGAATCCTGCACAGGTGGAGGCGCTGTAAATATGTTCCAGGATACACCCCAGGCTCCACGTGGCGGAGGCTCAGGCCTCCTGTGAGCCTGACAGGTAATGCACCACACCTGGTAATACATGTAGATTTCCCCACATGGTCCCTATCTGCGATTAGGGGGGGGAAGTGTGTTACATATGTATATAGCGAATATAGCATACTTAATATTTAGGCTTGAAATCAACCTATCTTAAAATCTATCCACACACCCACCAATTACATCCTAACTGTACAGAGGGTTAGGAGGAGGAGAATAATTCTATTGTTCCCAACAGTGTGTGATCCGCGTATTTTTATTGAATTTCCGTGCTGTCTTAACGTCCCTGCTTGTCTGTCATTTCCTAATAAGGGTATTTTATTAAAAGTGACTTTTAACTAGGCAACTAATTCATCCCTTGATTGCAGTGCTATTTTCTAGCCTTTGCAGGCATTTTTTCTCATTGGCCAGTGCGCTACCTTCTAGCACCCAATCAACAATATATTAGACTGTAGTAAGAGCTCCCCACCCCCCCCCCCCCTGCCCCTTAAGCCATTTATCCCGGTTTTTCCCTATATATTAGTTCTGAGCATTCTTGAGTTTGCCGTCTCACTCCATATTACTTCTAGATTCCGCGCTCCGTGTGCAGTGACAGCTGTTCCCCGGGGTATAGGAAAGCTGTACGGGTCGGACAGCCTGTCTGCTGCTACGACTGCGTTCCTTGCTCAGAGGGAACTATCTCAAACATGACAGGTGGGTGAGCACACACCCCATAATCACTACCGGGGGCTAAATTGCTGCACGTAAATCTCATTTTATATTAAGCGTGTGTGCCTATGTACTAACCTGACATTTCTCAGTCTGCATCATCGCCGTACAAAATAACGTTTGCACAGAAATGGACTGAGCTAGGCGTACAGATGTGAATAGTATGTATTAAAAATGAATGTTTCCCCAAGTTGAACCTGGCGTAAACTCTAAAAAAGTCTATTTATATTGTTGACTCATCATTAAGTTGCTATTTATCAACCCGAATTTAGATTTTACACGGTATGGTTGTTTCATTAAATAGCTAAAGGAAATGTATTACTTTCACAGTATGGCTGTTATAAATAATATTATACAAATAATTTATATTTACAAACACTAGTTATAAATGTAAAAAAATACACAGAATTTGGTTATAATTTAACTTGTATCAGGTATTTAATATGTTGTCAAAATTAATGTCAAACAACAAAATGTATGAAGCCTTCATAAATATCATGTGCATTTTAGGAACGTTTGTACTACTTTTTAGCACACAAACATTTGATACAAAAAAAAATTAATTAAATATGATCTTAATACATAGGCCCCGAACACTTTCAGGATATAAAATAAATTCACCAATACAGAAACTCGCATGGTGTGTCGGGAATGTTTTTTCTCCCCTTATCTATTACTGTGGGAAAGAGAGCAGTCAGTGTGGAAACACTGCAGATTGTAGGCATAAAAGGTTTTCTGTGTGCCTATAAAGGAGAAAAGTAATAGACATGCTACAAGTATTATTATTATTATTGTTAAAAGTAACATTAAGGAAGAGGAGTCCCTGCCCGAGGAGCTTACAATCTAATTGGTAGGTAGGGAGAACGTACAGAGACAGTAGGAGGGAGTTCTGGTAAGTGGGTCTGAAGGGGGCCAAGCTTTATGTATCATGTGTTCAGGTAAGTGACTAGAGCGCAGGTTTCTGCAGAACCGGGGGGTAGATGTAGGTGGAGAAGGGGAGAAGCGAGATAGAGAGAATGAGATGAGGTGATGGTCAGAGAGAGGAAAAGGGGAAATGGAGAAATCGGGGAGAGAGAAGTTTTTAGTGAAAACCAGGTCTAAGTAGTGGCCATCCTTGTGGGTGCTGAATGCAGTCCACTGTTGAAGGCCAAAAAAAGAGGTTAGAGAAAGAAAGCGGGAAGCCCAAGGGAGAGAGGGGCCATCAATGTGGCAATTGAAGACCCCAAGGAGAAGAACAGGGGAGTCTGAGGAGAGGAAGAAAGAGAGCCAGGATTCAAAGTGAGAGAGAAAGGCAGAGGGGGGGGGCGAGTAGAAGTAGGTGGGCGATAGATGACCGCCATATGGACAGGGAGAGAATAGAAAATCTGGACAGTGTGAGCCTCATAGGAGGGAAAAGCAAGAGATGGTGGAATAGGAAGGGTTCGGTAACGGCAAATAGAGGAGAGCAGAAGCCCCATGCCTCCACCCCTGCCATCAGTGGCGGAGTGTGGGAGAAGGAAAGGCCACCGTAGGAGAGGGCAGCTTCCAGAGCATAGATATGACATATTTTCTGGCCTTGATGCATTCTACACTTTCTCTTTCAGACATGGCAAACTGTCTGCAGTGTCCTGAAGATGCGTGGCCCGATGAGAAGAAAGTCTTGTGTGTCAAGAAAACATTGAATTTCCTGTCCTTTCAGGAACCCCTGGGTTTGGCTTTAGCAACACTTTCTGTTACATTCTGTATTGGAACTTTTTCTGTGCTAGTGGTCTTCATTATACATAGGGACACACCCATAGTCAAGGCCAACAACAGAGATCTCAGCTACACCCTCCTCATCTCCCTCATGCTGTGCTTCCTCTGCCCCTTGTTATTCATTGGCCAACCTACAATGGTGATCTGCCTGCTGAGACGTGCTGCCTTCTGTGTCATCTTCACATTGGCGGTTTCCTCAGTCCTAGGAAAAACTATCACAGTTTTTGTTGCTTTCAGATCCACAAAACCCGGCAGCAAGTTAAAAAAGTGGATGGGAAAGAGATTATCTAGCTCGGTTGTCCTAATATGCTCACTAGTGGAATTGGGGATCTGCCTGGTGTCTTTAGGCCACTCCCCTCCATTCCCAGATAGAGACACCAAGACGGAAACTGGGAATATAATATTACTATGTAATGAAGGCTCCATCGTTGGGTTTTATATACGACTTGGCTATATTGGATTTCTGGCTCTCGTCAGCTTTATTGTAGCTTTTATGGTAAGGAAGTTGCCTGATCACTTTAATGAAGCTCGCAATATAACATTCAGCATGATGGTCTTCTGTACTGTTTGGGTAACCTTCATCCCAGCATATGAGACCACCAAAGGCAAAACCATGGTGGCTGTGGAGATATTTGCCATTCTGGCTTCTAGTGCAGGGCTCCTGGGCTGTATATTTATTTCTAAGTGCTACACTATAATGATAAAGTCTAACTTAAATAGTAGGGAAACATTATTAGGTAGAATACGAAATTAGCCAAAGTAAATGTATTTGTGTGTCTATGGCATTTACTTTTTTTAACTAAAATATTAGATAAATTAGAAATAATACACTCCAGTATGAACTTAAATCTCAGTGATTAAAATCCCAGTCAACAATTTTTCCAGTGCCCAGTTTCTTTCAACAATAGTGAGTGGCCCTTGTCTTGCTTTCTATTTTTTTATTGTTACATGAAGATTACTATGGAAACTTAATATAGTGACCCACAGTTGGTCTTTAGGGAGCTTTAATTCTATTTTCTTTCACGTAATGCTCAAACACATATTTACAGTGAGTCCCTTCATTACCACCCACAAGCGAATGGAATGGTAGAATGCTTCCATCAGAATGTAGGGTCCATATGTAGAGGGATTCCACTTAATACTGATTTGATTATGCTGCTGCTATAATACATTGTTTCATATAGTTACAGCATTACATATTAGAAAAGGTTTAAAAGACATGTAGAGTACATTGAGTCCAAACTATATTAAATTCAGATGAATAATACTCGTCCTATATTTGTATTTACAGTATATTGATCCAGAAGAAGGAAAACAAAAAACCCAAGTGAAACATTCAATGATATCTCATAAGAGTAAAAATTAATTCCTTCCTGATTTCATGAAATCAGCATGCGGATTTGGCGTTAATAAATCCATTTGGAGTCTTTGAATCTGCCTTTGGATTCCACAAGTACAGATTTCTTTTGAATCCGATAATGTTTCTAAGCGTACTATTTAAAAATCAAATCCGCGCACCTCCATTTTGCCACTCCCGCTTCCTGCCTTTTGTTTTTCTCATGCTTGTGACTGTGAGGGAGGGGAGAGGGTGTGTGGGAACGGGCTGGTGGCTGGGTTGGTGTGTGGATAGACAGCAGGCAGTTCTATCAGCCGCAGGCAGGGAGAAAGAGATGAGTGAGTTTGTTTGTTTTATTTTTGGTTTAATTTTTATTTTCATTATGGAACGTGGTGGTGGCATCTAGGGAAGGATGGGATTTGCTCTTGCCTTTCCTGTGAGGAGGACATTTTCATGCTCACTTAACAATGAGGCAGAACAGCAAGGGCAGCAGTAGATGTACCGGTTGTTTTTCCTGGTACCAGCAGTAGTAGAAGTCCTGCGACTGCATCTCCTGTTGTGTGCATGCCTCAGGAACCTGTTGCTCCTATTGTTGTTCAGCCTCTGCTACAGAGACAGGATATGTCTGAGTTGAGCTTGAGGGAGGTTCAACTTTCTTCAACCTCGCTTTGGAAACAGCTCTGTGCTAGATGATGCGGGTAGTAGTAATACTCTTGTATACAACAATAAAATTGTTAAATTGATACATTTATTTATTTCAAATGTGAATCTTTATCCCCTATTATTAATGTTAAATGTCTGAAAAATATCCAATAAATCTTGCCCCTCACCATCCCATATGAATAAAAGGTCATCTATGTAACGGC